>NC_092087.1:53727408-53738640 GCF_045679555.1 Salvelinus alpinus | reverse complement strand
AATAGAACAGGGCTCCGGGCAGCCGAGCGGAAATGGAGGAAAACTCGCCTCCCTGCGGACCTGGCATCCTTTCACTCCCTCCTCTCTACATTTTCCTCTTCTGTCTCTGCTGCTAAAGCCACTTTCTACCACTCTAAATTCCAAGCATCTGCCTCTAACCCTAGGAAGCTCTTTGCCACCTTCTCCTCCCTCCTGAATCCTCCTCCCCCTCCTCCCCCCTCCTCCCTCTCTGCAGATGACTTCGTCAACCACTTTGAAAAGAAGGTCGACGACATCCGATCCTCGTTTGCTAAGTCAAACGACACCGCTGGTTCTGCTCACACTGCCCTACCCTGTGCTCTGACCTCTTTCTCCCCTCTCTCTCCAGATGAAATCTCGCGTCTTGTGACGGCCGGCCGCCCAACAACCTGCCCGCTTGACCCTATCCCCTCCTCTCTTCTCCAGACCATTTCCGGAGACCTTCTCCCTTACCTCACCTCGCTCATCAACTCATCCTTGACCGCTGGCTACGTCCCTTCCGTCTTCAAGAGAGCGAGAGTTGCACCCCTGCTGAAAAAACCTACACTCGATCCCTCCGATGTCAACAACTACAGACCAGTATCCCTTCTTTCTTTTCTCTCCAAAACTCTCGAACGTGCCGTCCTTGGCCAGCTCTCCTGCTATCTCTCTCAGAATGACCTTCTTGATCCAAATCAGTCAGGTTTCAAGACTAGTCATTCAACTGAGACTGCTCTTCTCTGTATCACGGAGGCGCTCCGCACTGCTAAAGCTAACTCTCTCTCCTCTGCTCTCATCCTCCTAGACCTATCGGCTGCCTTCGATACTGTGAACCATCAGATCCTCCTCTCCACCCTCTCCGAGTTGGGCATCTCCGGCGCGGCCCACGCTTGGATTGCGTCCTACCTGACAGGTCGCTCCTACCAGGTGGCGTGGCGAGAATCTGTCTCCTCACCACGTGCTCTCACCACTGGTGTCCCCCAGGGCTCTGTTCTAGGCCCTCTCCTATTCTCGCTATACACCAAGTCACTTGGCTCTGTCATAACCTCACATGGTCTCTCCTATCATTGCTATGCAGACGACACACAATTAATCTTCTCCTTTCCCCCTTCTGATGACCAGGTGGCGAATCGCATCTCTGCATGTCTGGCAGACATATCAGTGTGGATGACGGACCACCACCTCAAGCTGAACCTCGGCAAGACGGAGCTGCTCTTCCTCCCGGGGAAGGACTGCCCGTTCCATGATCTCGCCATCACGGTTGACAACTCCATTGTGTCCTCCTCCCAGAGCGCTAAGAACCTTGGCGTGATCCTGGACAACACCCTGTCGTTCTCAACTAACATCAAGGCGGTGGCCCGTTCCTGTAGGTTCATGCTCTACAACATCCGCAGAGTACGACCCTGCCTCACACAGGAAGCGGCGCAGGTCCTAATCCAGGCACTTGTCATCTCCCGTCTGGATTACTGCAACTCGCTGTTGGCTGGGCTCCCTGCCTGTGCCATTAAACCCCTACAACTCATCCAGAACGCCGCAGCCCGTCTGGTGTTCAACCTTCCCAAGTTCTCTCACGTCACCCCGCTCCTCCGCTCTCTCCACTGGCTTCCAGTTGAAGCTCGCATCCGCTACAAGACCATGGTGCTTGCCTACGGAGCTGTGAGGGGAACGGCACCTCAGTACCTTCAGGCTCTGATCAGGCCCTACACCCAAACAAGGGCACTGCGTTCATCCACCTCTGGCCTGCTCGCCTCCCTACCACTGAGGAAGTACAGTTCCCGCTCAGCCCAGTCAAAACTGTTCGCTGCTCTGGCACCCCAATGGTGGAACAAACTCCCTCACGACGCCAGGACAGCGGAGTCAATCACCACCTTCCGGAGACACCTGAAACCCCACCTCTTCAAGGAATACCTAGGATAGGATAAAGTAATCCTTCTGACCCCCCCCCCCCCCTTAAAAGATTTAGATGCACTATTGTAAAGTGGTTGTTCCACTGGATGTCATAAGGTGAATGCACCAATTTGTAAGTCGCTCTGGATAAGAGCGTCTGCTAAATGACTTAAATGTAAATGTAAATGTAAATCATTCTCTCTACTATTATTCTGACATTTCACATTCTTAAAATAAAGTGGTGATCCTAACTGACCTAAGATAGGGAATTTTTACTGGGATTAAATGTCATTAATTGTGAAAAACTGATTTTAAATGTATTTGGCTAAGGTGTATGTAAACTTCCGACTGTATTACCAAACAAGCGCTCTTTTGTTCCATTTTATTCCGCTGTTATGTTCATACTGGTTTGAACTGAACGATTAAGCTTTGGTTATGTGCATGGAGCAATGCTGAGAAGAAGAACTGATACAGTAATTTGGCAACACTGGGCCTGACAACCCACTGTGTATGCTGGACTTTAGTCAAACCCAATCCTTGACTCTTTATTGAGCAGTAATCATTCCATTGCCTCTTGGTTTAGATCTTGTTTTTATACGGTCTAGGTGTAGATAGTTACTATTACACATATGCTCTTGTACAAGTCAGCACATTTATATCACATATGGTTTTTGTAAGCCACATCTGTCTGTTGCTGTATACTGTGTATAATTATATTTATACGTCCCCTACTGATAAGTGGCTATCAAGTTAACACTAAAAAGTTGCAAATGACAACACTGGTCATTTCAACTGTACTGAAAAAGACAGTTTGATGTGATAAACGGCAGGACTAAAACACTGTTGTGTTCTAAACAGACGTATCAGTCTGTCGGTCGACCTGTTTCAGCAACATGTGGTTTGAATTGCAGCGCTGGGGTTTGGCCAAGCAAGAGGGCTGAAAAACTTTTTTTATGAAACATTTCTACTAAGGCCATTGTTTATCTTGACGTGATAAAGTCATCCAAATGATTTTCTTAGTGTACGCCTATGATTCCCTCGACTCAAACCCTCCTTAATGTGCGAGATCCAAACAAAAAAAAGAGGTGTAGAGTAAATAAGCACTCCTCCATGAAACTGACCTAACTTTTTCACAAAGTTCACAGGTTTATGGCAATAAAGTTGTCCTACTTTCTTTTTGCAGTGTGTCACTATGGAATAACTATGTTCAATGAAATTATATAGAATAAAATACTATAACTAACACAGGGGTGTGAAACTCATTTTGCCCCAAAGGCCGCACTGAAAAAGCACCATTATCATTTCTATACGATTCCTATTTGGTTTCTATCATTGAAGTTTAGTTATAGACCCAAAAACCTAAATAAATAATTGCACTCTAATGAATTATTATGTCCATATGTCAGCTATTCTTGTGATATTTGTTTATTTATAGATTTTTCAATGTACAGTATGTCAGCTGTTACAGTAGGAGTTGTATACAGTCTATGGTTTAGCTAGTTTAATGTCTGTGGTACATATATATTTGACCTCTGACCTGTAGCAGGGCTGCACACAGGTAAAGGCAGACGAAGGCAGACGTGAGGGCACCATGGCCGCCCTTCAGTAAGTGGATGGTGTAGAGGAAGAGCAGGTGACCCGGAACCACCAGGAAGACCAGAACTCTGGCTGACTTGGAGTTCTTCCAAGTTCTTCCATGGCCTTTATACTCACCAGACATGTCACCCATTGAGCATGTTTGGGATGCTCTGGATTGACATGTACGACAGCGTGTTCCAGTTCCCGCCAATATCCAGCAACTTTGCACAGCCATTGAAGAGGAGTGGGACAACATTCCATAGGCCAGAATCAACAGCCTGATCAACTCTATGCGAAGGAGATGTGTCGCGCTGCCTGTGGCAAATGTTGGTCACACCAGATACTGACTGTTTTTCTGATCCACACCCCTACCTTTTTTTGAGGTATCTGTGACCAACAGATGTATCTGTATTCCCAGTCATGTGAAATCCATAGATTAGGACCTAATGAATTTATTTCAAATGACTGATTTCTATTTATGTACCGAGCTAAAAACATGGAGCCTAACATAAGCTATATAGCTGCTAGGAGGATGTCATGTAATCTAATTGGAGGAGTAGGTGAGGGACTGACCTTTTCCCCTCATGTCGTTTTTCGGTGGCTATATACAGCTAGGGATGCAGGTGTCATCTGGTTAGCTAGCAAGAAGTTGAATGACTGTTATCCAGTTTCTCATATGGGGACAGCTGAATAACTATTTTTTATATAAGAGTGCTGTATTTTTGTGTGTATTTTTCTACAGTATGTGTACTATATGTGCTCCACACACAGCTGAGAGCCACGAACCTTGACCCCGACACGGTTCTATACCTACAGCACCAGCACAGGCATTGCTTTAGGAAATCTGCACAGTTGTAACTGGCATTTTACCGTATTGTGTGAAATAACTATTGGGATAATTGTGGTCAGCACAGGTATTTACAGTATATCCCCTGGGCACATTCTGGTCTGGAGGTGGAGACTGACGAGCTCCGCCCGTGTTGCGGAGGATGGGCCTGAGCAATGCTCTTTTCGCACCGATTTGCTCATCTACATCACTTAGGATGTAATTGTTTGGAACGCAAGGTGATTTGAAGATCAGTGATTCTGCGCACCACTCAAACATGGAGATAGTTTAGTAGTTATTTCTCAACATGCAATGTGTGCCGTAGTGTTGAAATACAGGGCTGCCACAAAGATGCGCATTTGAGTGTTAGTGGTGAGGTCATGTTTTTTTTAATCTGTTTTGTAAAATCATTGTAAAGTCACATGACATATTGATTGTCCTGTAATATAAGTGGGGTCATAAAATGGAAGACAGGCATTGTATGTGAATGGTTTTATTCCAACAAAGGAACACATTGAAACAAAGTAATTGTGTTACTAAAATAACCTGCTCTAGGTATGATCTAGTCAGATGAGTCATTAGCATACATACTAAGTCAACATGGGTCCTGTACAATTTGAAATACGATTCTATACAATTGATATCTTTTATGGAAGTCATATTGTCATGCTCAATGCAGAACAGCTAATATGATTTAAGCCTGTTTTTAAAAGTGCGTATTCATTTATTTAAAAGGGACCATTTATTTGAAGAGAAATCATAACACTTATTTTATGCACAAAAAAATTATCATTGGGAAATGTGAGCAATGTCAAGCAGTGGTATGTCTTAGATACAAACATTAACTTTTAAACCAATTAAATGTGGCAGACTAACTGACGAATAAGCATCATTGCTGATGTCATAAAAAATGCATGACTCCTCTAGCTTGTACAGTAATGGGTTGAAGGCACAATTGAAAATAGCAGTGCTTGATCATTGAAATGGTGACACTGGATACAACCTATGTCATCTATTGATTAATATTGTGTACATCCAGAGAGTGCAGTTGTGACAATTTTTGAGCATGAATATAAATGTATAGACAGTCAACAAAACAAGTACAGACAACATTATTGCTTCAGTACAGTGCATTTGCCAGTTTACTATGAAGCATTTACAGACATCAGAGCACTTCTCAACAGTTAGCATCTATATGGTTATTGGGTGCTCAAAGCATATCGAGCTACAGTATACAGGTACTCCCTTAGCAGCATAAAAAATATATTTATTTTTACCCATTTTTCTCCCCAATTGGTAGTCTTTTCCCATCGCTGCAACTGCCGTACAGACTCGGTAGAGGTGAAGGTCGAGAGCTGTGCGTCCTCCGAAACACGACCCCGCCAAGCCGCACTGCTTCTTGACACAATGCTTGCTTAACCCAGAAGCCAAAACACACCAATGTGTCGGAAGAAACACCTGGAGACCGTGTCAGCATGCATTGCGCCAGAGCTAGAGCGCAATGGGACAAGGACACCTCGGCTGGCCAAACCCTCCCCTAACCCGGACGATGCTGGGCCAATTGTGCACTGCCTCATGGGTCTCCCGGTCGCGGCCGGCTGCGACACAGCCTGGGATCGAACCAGGATCTGTAGTGATGCAGTGCCTTAGATCGCTAGCCACTTGGGAGGCCCAGCAGCATTCATTCGTTATCGGAGACTAAAGACTATGTGAAGTCAAGCTTGGTGGTTGTCGGTAAGCTATGTTGTTGAATCTTTTCTCCCTCGCTTCTTAAATCCAGCCACTTGCATACAGTAGTTTATACAACGGGTGGGTCTAATCCTGAATGCTGATTGGTTAAAACAGCATTCCAGCCGGTGTCTATTCCACAAGTTACCACCGGCTAAATCTATAAAGTTAAAATGTCTATTTACTCTGTACCTTCTGACTGCGCAATCCATTGTCTCATCAACCCAGCCAAGCAATTTATAAACTTGATCTCCACTATAAAAAGCATCTAGACATTATCTCACATTTCTTTTAGACTAACATTTTGTTTTCAACAGCGGAGATTTGTATAAACCTTGCTGTCTGTCTCTCCGACATTTTGCAATATTGTTTCAATATTCAAATTTGATCATCAGCTGTCCCATAGTAATGAACGAGACGGGCAGCGTTTCTTAGCCAGTCGAAATCATGAATCAGCTGGCATCATTTTTATGGTTATATACAAATAAATGTAAATTGAAACAAGGTCAAACAAAACCAAGTGCAGCTAGTTTTCAGGCTTTCCAGCTTCAGTTTGAAGTGATTGTGTTAGCTGTGTTGTTGGCTAGCTCCTCTGAACAACAGTGGCCTGACGAGTGAGCACATTTTCTATGCCAGGGGAAATATTGCCTGATTAGCTCATTGTTATGGATGTATCCAAATAAATGTATTTTGAAAACAGCTTAAACAAATGCAAATGCAGCTACTTTGCTGTTGTTCTGGCTGCACTTTTTGACGTGACCGTAAGTTAGTACTAATTGGCTAGCTAGCAAGCAAGGGATAAGAACGTTGCCAGCCAGTATGGCAGTGGAACATTTAGAACGAACGACTGGGTCGCGTCTCTGGCAACTGAACCGATAGAACAGCTTGGGTAGCAACCCTAGATTTGTGTCGGGATTATATCTTGTAGAAGGATGAAATGGTATGAATAAATTCATAAAAATTACGTTTTTAATGAATATATGTCAATCATTATATGAATATGTTGGTAACCTGTTGTATGAAAGTGATAATGTCCTCGAAGCCGGTGTTTGGAGGATATAGTGGCATTTCGTCTCGAGCCTAACAACACCCCTTCCAATAAATATATCCTCTGAACATTGGCTTCTCGCGCATTATCACTTAAATATGACTGGAACAGAGTTGCTTATGGATGAACAGAACAACATATAATATGTCAGCATAACTGACATATAACTACAATAGCTAAATGTCTCTATTTTAATGTTTTCAATAAGACCATGTTGGACAGAAATAGGCTGATGGATTAGCCCCTTCTCTCAAACCCCCTTCATCCCAGAGGAAATGCCCAATAGAACGGCTCTGAATGTCAGGGCCAGGAAGCCGGTCCCCAACAGGTCCCCCAGAGCCGTGAGGTACGGGATAGAGTAGTTGTCCGGGTCCAGCCCCCGCCGCCACATCCAGCGCACCATCAGGTCAGCCGTGTACAGCAGAATCACCACCTGTGAATAACAATAAACACATTACAGTGGCAAGAAAAAAGTATTTGAACTCTTTGGAAATACCTGGATTTCTGCATAAATCGGCCATAAAATTTGATCTGATCTTCATCTAGGTCACAACAATAGACAAACACGGTCTGCTTAAACTAATAACACACAAACAATTATACGGTTTTCATGTCTTTATTGAACACACCGTGTAAACATTCACAGTGCAGGGTGGGAAAATGATGTGAACCCTTGGATTTAATAACTAGTTGACCCTCCTTTGGCAGCAATAACCTCAACCAAACGTTTTCTGTAGTTGCGGATCAGACCTGCTCAACGGGCAGGAGGAATTTTGGACCATTCCTCTTGACAAAACTGTTTCAGTTCAGCAATATTCTTGTGATGTCTGGTGTGAACTGCTCTCTTGAGGTCATGCCACAGCATCTCAATCGGGTTGAGGTCAGGAATCTGACTGGGCCACTCCAGAAGGCATATTATCTTCTGTTGAAGCCATTCTGTTGTTGATTTACTTCTGTGTTTTGGGTCATTGTCCTGTTGCATCACCCAACTTCTTGGCGGACAGATAGCCTAACATTCTCCTGCAAAATGTCTGGATAAACTTGGGAATTCATTTTTCTGTCGATGACAGCAAGCTGTCCAGGCCCTGAGTCAGCAAAGCAGCCCCAAACCATGATGCTCCCTCCACCATACTTTACAGTTGGGATGAGCTTTTGATGTTGGTGTGCTGTGCCTTTTTTTCTCCACACATATTGTTGTGTGTCCCTTCCAAACAACTCAACTGTAGTTTCATCTGTCCACAGAATATTTTGCCAGTAGCGCTGTGGAACATCCAGGTGCACTTTTGAAAACTTTAGACGTGCAGCAATGTTTTTTTTGGACAGCAGTGGCTTCTTCCGTGGTGTCCTCCCATGAACACCATTCTTGTTTAGTGTTTTACGTATCGTGTATTGTAAACTTGTCAACAGAGATGTTAGCATGCGCCAGAGATTTCTGAAAGTCTTTAGCTGACACTCTAGGATTTTTCTTAACCTCATTGAGCATTCTGCGCTGTGCTCTTGCAGTCATCTTTGCAGGACGGCCACTCCTAGGGAGAGTAGCAACAGTGCTGAACTTTCTCCATTTATAGACAATTTGTCTTATCGTGGACTGATGAACATCAAGGCTTTTAGAGATACGTTTGTAACACTTTTCCAGCTTTATGCAAGTCAACAATTCTTAATCTTAGGTCTTCTGAGATCTATTTTGTTAGAGGCATGGTTCACATCAGGCAATGCTTCTTGTGAATAGCAAACTCACATTTTGTGAGTGTTTTTTTATAGGGCAAGGGAGCTCTAACCAACATCTCCAATTTTGTCTCATTGATTGGACTCCAGGTTAGCTGACTCCAATTATCTTTAGCCTAGGGGTTCACATACTTCTTCCAACCTACACTGTGAATGTTTAAATGATGTATTCAATATAGACAAGAAAAATACAATAATTTGTGTGTTATTAGTTTAAGCGCACAAAATGCCTCAGGACTACCTGGCATGATGACTCCTTGCTGTCCCCAGTCCACCTGGCCGTGCTGCTGCTCCAGTTTCAACTGTTCCGCCTGCGGCTATGGAACCCTGACCTGTTCACCGGACGTGCTACCTGTCCCAGACCTGCTGTTTTCAACTCTCTAGAGACAGCAGGAGCGGTAGAGATACTCTTAATGATCGGCTATGAAAAGCCAACTGACATTTACTCCTGAGGTGCTGACTTGTTGCACCCTCGACAACTACTGTGATTATTATTATTTGACCATGCTGGTCATTTATGAACATTTGAACATCTTGGCCATGTTCTGTTATAATCTCCACCCGGCACAGCCAGAAGAGGATTGGCCACCCCTCATAGCCTGGTTCCTCTCTAGGTTTCTTCCTAGGTTTTGGCCTTTTTAGGGAGTTTTTCCTAGCCACCGTGCTTCAACACCTGCATTGCTTGCTGTTTGGGGTTTTTAGGCTGTGTTTCTGTACAGCACTTTGAGATATCAGCTGATGTAAGAAGGGCTATATAAATAAATTTGATTTGATTTGTCTATTGTTGTGATTTAGATGAAGATAAGATCAAATTTGATGACCAATTTATGCATAAATTCAGGAATTCCAAAGGGTTCACGTACAAAAACATATGTATTCTTCACACTACCAGCATAAACTTTTTTTGCTTGTGCAAGTATTCATCCCCATTTTCAAAGGGCACCTCTTGTCGGACATCTACAGTTGAAGTTGGAAGTTTACATACACTTAGGTTGGAGTCATTAAAACTTGTTTTTTCAACCGCTCCACAAATTTCTTGTTAACAAACTATAGCTTTATAGCAACTATAGCAAGTCAGTTAGGACATCTACTTTGTGCATGTCACAAGTAATTCTTCCAACAATTGTTTACAGACAGATTATTTCACTTACAATCCACTGTATCACAATTCCAGTGGGTCAGAAGTTTACATACACTAAGTTGACTGTGCCTCTAAACAGCTTGGAAAATTCCAAAAAATGATGTCATGGCTTTAGAAGCTTCTGATAGGCTAATTGACATAATTTGAGTCAATTGGAGGTGTACCTGTGAATGTATTTCAAGGCCTACCTTCAAACTCAGTGCCTCTTTGCTTGACATCATGGGAAAATCCAAATAAATCAGCCAAGACTTCAGAAAGAAATTTGTGGACCTCCACAAGTCTGGTTCATCCTCGGGAGCAATTTCCAAATGCCTGAAGGTACCACGTTCATCTGTACAAACAATAGTACGCAAGTATAAACACCATGGGACCACGCAGCTGTCATACCGCTCAGGAAGGAGACACGTTCTGTCTCCTAGAGATTAACGTACTTTGGTGCGAAAAGTGCAAATCAATCCCAGAACAACAGCAAAGGACCTTGTGAAGATGCTGGAGGAAACAGGTACAAAAGTATCTATATCCACAGTAAAACGAGTCCTATATCGACATAACCTGAAAGGCCGCTCAGCAAGGAAGAAGCAACTGCTCCAAAACCGCCATAAAAAAGCCAGACTACGGTTTGCAACTGCACATGGGGACAAAGATTGTACTTTTTGGAGAAATGTCCTCTGGTCTGATGAAACAAAAATAGAACTGTTTGGCCATAATGACCATCGTTATATTTGGAGGAAAAAGGGAGAGGCTTGCAAGCCGAAGAACACCATCCCAACCGTGAAGCACTGGGGTGGCAGCATCATGTTGTGGGGGTGCTTTGCTGCAGGAGGGACTGGTGCACTTCACAAAATAGATGGCATCATGAGGTAGGAAAATTATGTGGATATATTGAAGCAACATCTCAAGACATCAGTCAGGAAGTTAAAGTTTGGTCGCAAATGGGTCTTCCAAATGGACAATGACCCCAAGCATACTTCCAAAGTTGTGGCAAAATGGCTTAAGGACAACAAAGTAAAGGTATTGGAGTGGCCATCACAAAGGCCTGACCTCAATCCTATAGAGAATTTGTGGGCAGAACTGAAAGAGCATATGCAAACAAGGAGGCCTACAAACCTGACTCAGTTACACCAGCTCTGTCAGGAGGAATGGGCCAAAATTCACCCAACTTATTGTGGAAAGTTTGTGGAACGCTACCCAAAACGTTTGACCCAAGTTAAACAATGTAAAGGCAATGCTACCAAATACTAATTGAGTGTATGTAAACTGCTGACCCACTGGAAATGTGATGAAAGAAATAAAAGCTGTAGT
>NC_092087.1:53513201-53727308 GCF_045679555.1 Salvelinus alpinus | reverse complement strand
CCTGACCTTAGAGCCTTTTTTATTTCTCTATTTGGTTAGGTCGGGGTGTGATTTGGGTGGGCATTCTAGTTTTTCTATTTCTTTGTTGGTCGGGTATGGTTCCCAATCAGAGGTAGCTGTCTATCGTTGTCTCTGATTGGGGATCATACTTAGGCAGCTTTTTTTCCACCTTTAGTTTGTGGGATCTTGTTTTTGTGTGACTGCCTGTGAGCAGCCCAGAACTTTACGTTACGTTTGTATTTTTTATTTTTTTTGGTGTTCATTTTTAATAAAGTAAGATGTACGCCCACCACGCTGCACCTTGGTCCAATCCATCTCTAAACGAACGTGACAATACCATGCGTATTCCGTACATACAACTAATAGCTTTCCTAAGTTCTTTAAACAATAAAAGCTAAAATAGATATATAGCGTTTTGGAATGAAACCCTTCATGCTCTATTTATTATGTATCCTGATTGCCTAGTCACTTTTACCATGAACAACATGTTACTGGAGGTTGGTGGCACATTAATTGGGGAGAACAGGGTTGTGGTAATGACTGGAGCGGAATCAGTGGAATGGTATCAAATATATCAAACACATGGTTTCCAAGTGTTTGATGCCATTCCATTCGCTCCATTCTGGCCATTATCAGCAACTTGCGGTACATATTACCTCAATTACCTCGTACCCCTGCACGTTGACTCAGTACCGATACTCCTTGTATGTAGTTTCGTTATTGTTATTTTATTGTGCTACTGTTTCCTTTGACATTTTTTACAATTTTTTAAAACTTTTTAACTCCGCATTGTTGGGAAAGGGCTCGTAAAGTAAAAATTTCACAGTAAAGTCTACACTTGTTGTATTCGGCGCATGTGACAAACAATTTAATTATTTGATTTGACATAGCTTTTAGTTTGCCATGTAGCATTAGCATTTAAACAAAGAGCGTCGCTGGCAATCAATCAGTCAATACTGTCACACCAAAGAGCGACACCTGCAAAGGCAATAGTCATCGCAAAGATTGATAGTTGAAACTAGGATTTGTAATTTCTTAATTAGTGCCAAAGAATGAGCAAGCTAGTGAGAAGTGCCGAGAGAAGATGAGGTCGGTTGAGGAGGATAACATTTCAAAACGAAGGAGGGTAGAGAAGGAGATTATTGTAAAAATGGATAAAAGAGTGCTTTTCTCCCTTAAGGGACTCAATCACTCATTCACTCTCACTGTTCCAAGGGAAAGCTTGTGTACTCGTGTTTTTGGCAAGCGTCCCTGTTTTCATTCCATCTTCTTTTTGGCAGGCATCTTTTCTCTTTATTAAGCTCTTGTGGTTTTCATAATAGATATTGTTTTCTTGTTGCATTTTACTTCTGTTTGGGAAGGGAGAGCCGAGATTCACTAATGATAGGTCTATGTATCCAAGACACCAAAGCAAAACTAAAGCAAGTCAGGACACGGCCACTACTTTTCTTTTGTCTTCTTATTGGTGCATGATGGCCTAAGACGCTTTGGGCTCCACAATAATTCATACACAATTCACACATATCTATTATAGGCCTAGATGCAGGCACACATACAGTATACCCATACAAACAGTAGACACACCCACCCATTGTAAAACACACACACACACAGACATTTACTCTTGTATATGGCTTTATTACAGTATAACACACTGCTCTTAGGCACAACACTTGAATTCCATTCTTAGATTTCCTGAAAGGCCAAGCCCATCTCTGTCTTGGCCCTGCCGAAACCCTCACACCCTCTCCTCTGTGTGTGTCATTGGGCTAGACAATCCCAGACTCCAGAGCATAGCTCTGACTGACTGCAATCACAGGATCACCACAACAGACAGACACCACACACAGGTCGATTTATGAGCATGACTTCATCTTTTTCTCTTTATTTTTGTTCTTACCTCCCATGTCTCTTATTCTCTTTCCGTCTTTCTTTCCATATCTTACTGTCTTTCTCTCTTTTTGACCTCCTTTTTGCTTCCTTTCTATACTTATTTTCTCTGTGTCACTCGGGCTTTTATTATTTCCCTTTCTTTTTCTATTGCGGTCTCTTTTTATAAGCATTTCCCTCCACTTACTGTATGTAGCCCTGGGGGTGAATAATCAAATCAAATCAAATCAAGTTTATTTTATATAGCCCTTCGTACATCAGCTAATATCTCGAAGTGCTGTACAGACACCCAGCCTAAAACCCCAAACAGCAAGCAATGCAGGTGTAGAAGCACAGTGGCTAGGAAAAACTCCCTAGAAAGGCCAAAACCTAGGAAGAAACCTAGAGAGGAACCAGGCTATGAGGGGTGGCCAGTCCTCTTCTGGCTGTGCTGGGTGGAGATTATAACAGAACTATGCCAAGATGTTCAAAATGTTCATAAGTGACAAGCATGGTCAAATAATAATCATGAATAATTTTCAGTTGGCTTTTCATAGCCGATCATCAAGAGTTGAAAATAGCAGGTCCGGGACAGGTGGCGGTTCCATAACCGCAGGCAGAACAGCTGAAACTGGAATAGCAGCAAGGCCAGGTGGACTGGGGACAGCAAGGAGCCATCACGCCCGGCAGCCCCGACGCACGGTCCCAGGGCTCAGGTCCTCCGAGAGAGAGAAAGAGAGAGAGAAGGAGAGAATTAGAGAGAGCCAAGATTTTCAAAATGTTCATAAATGACAAGCATGGTCAAATAATAATCAGGAATAAATGTCAGTTGGCTTTTCATAGCCGATCATTAAGAATTGAAAACAGCAGGTCTGGGACAGGTAGGGGTTCCATAACCGCAGGCAGAACAGTTGAAACTGGAATAGCAGCAGGGCCAGGCGGACTGGGGACCAGCAGCAGGGCCAGGCGGACTGGGGACAGCAAGGAGTCATCATGCCCGGTAGTCCTGACGTATGGTCCTAGGGCTCCGGTCCTCCGAGAGAGAGAAAGAAAGAGAGAAGGAGAGAATTAGAGAGAGCCAAGATTTTCAAAATGTTCATAAATGACAAGCATGGTCAAATAATAATCAGGAATAAAAGTCAGTTGGCTTTTCATAGCCGATCATTAAGAGTTGAACAGGTAGGGGTTCCATAACAGCAGGCAGAACAGTTGAAACTGGAACAGCAGCAAGGCCAGGTGGACTGGGGACAGCAAGGAGTCATCATGCCCGGTTTGCCGTGACGTATGGTCCTAGGGCTCAGGTTCTCCGAGAGAGAGAAAGAAAGAGAGAACGAGAGAATTAGAGAGAGCACACTTAAATTCACACAGGACACTGGATAAGATAGGAGAAGTACTCCAGGTATAACCAACTGACCCTAGCCCCCCGACACATAAACTTCTGCAGCATAAATACTGGAGGCTGAGACAGGAGGGGTCAGGAGACACTGTGGCCCCATCCGATGATACCCCCGGACAGGGCCAAACAGGAAGGATATAACCCCACCCACTCTGCCAAAGCACAGCCCCCACACCACTAGAGGGATATCTTCAACCACCAACTGAATACTTCTACCCACGAGGCTTGTCAGACCGTAACGATATATATACAGTGTGATATACAGTACATCCATTACAACACACCACCTTTGTTTTCTCTATACTATAGCTCTGATTCCTTCATACATTCTTTAGTATTGACCGAATTGAGAGAGAAATTTGCGTGTGTGTGTGTGTAATGTACATTTATGTTTATACCATTGCATTGTTGAATAGTTGTTTCGGTTTGTCTTGAAGGGCATTCTAGAGCGTGCATTATTTAATTGATAATGCCAGAGAAACCAGTTTTTGGAGGATATGTTGGCACGGTGTAGTTAGGGCGTTATATTTGCAAGGTCGAATTCAATGGCTATACTGTAGTTCATTCTTCCATGTTCTATGTTTGAGCTGCTTCTCAAATCAAATGTATTGATAAAGCCCTTCTTACATCAGCTGATATCTCAAAATGCTGTACAGAAACCCAGCCTAAAACCCCAAACAGCAGCAATGCAGGTGTAGAAGCACGGTGGCTAGGAAAAACTCCCTTGAAAGGCCAACACCTAGGAAGAAACCTAGAGAGGAACCAGGCTATGAGGGGTGGCCAGTCCTCTTCTGGCTTTACCGGGTGGAGATTATAACAGAACATGGCCAAGATGTTCAAATGTTCATAGATGACCAGCAGGGTCAAATAATAATAATCACAGTGGTTGTCGAGGGTGCAACAGGTCAACACCTCAGTAGTCAATGTCAGTTGGCTTTTCATAGCCGATCATTGAGAGTATCTCTACCGCTCCTGCTGTCTCTAGAGAGTTGAAAACAGCAGGTCTGGGACAGGTAGCACGTCCGGTGAACAGGTCAGGGTTCCATAGCCGCAGGCAGAACAGTTGAAACTGGAGCAGCAGCACGGCCAGGTGGACTGTGGACAACAAGGAGTCAACAGGCCAGGTAGTCCTGAGGCATGGTACTAGGGCTCAGGTCCTCCAAGAGAAAGAGAGAATTAGAGAGAGCATACTTAAATTCACACAGGACACCGGATAAGACATGAGGAAATACTCCAGATATAACAGACTGATCATAGCCCCCCGACACATAAACTACTGCAGCATAAATACATCTGAAAGTAAAAGTCAAATTTAAAAAACTTTATTGGCATTGTTGAATTAGATTTTCATAATGGCAAGCTAGGCCTGATGGTTTGTTTAGTTACCACAGCAACGACTAGCTATCTTGTAAAACTGCTTGTTACTTCAGTGGATGTTAAACACATTTCCACCGGCAAATGAACGCATTGCTAGTGACAAATGTGTTAAATTATAGCCATGGTATGAAGGGGATAATCAACTAGGGCCTCTATGCGTTCTCTAGAAAATAATGCAACTCCGTGGAAGGTCAATTCCACTCCGCTAGCACGTCATGGAACACACCTTCCACGTCCACGTCGTTCATTATTTTCCATGGAATGCATAGCCCCTCGTTGACTATCCCTTACGTAATGCATGAATGCTTTTTGTGTGGTGAAGTTGTATGAGATATGTGCTGTATCGTTGTGATTCATTCATACACTAGTTTGAATATTTCTATAAACCTATGTCATGCTATTGGAGAGGCATGAATACGTACAGTGGGGAGAACAAGTATTTGATACACTGCCGATTTTGCAGGTTTTCCTACTTACAAAGCATGTAGAGGTCTGTAATTATTATCATAGGTACACTTCAACTATGAGAGACGGAATCTAAAACAAAAATCCAGAAAATCACATTGTATGATTTTTAAGTAATTAATTTGCATTTTATTGCATGACATAAGTATTTGATACATCAGAAAAGCAGAACTTAATATTTGGTACAGAAACCTTTGTTTGCAATTACAGAGATCATACGTTTCCTGTAGTTCTTGACTAGGTTTGCACACACTGCAGCAGGGATTTTGGCCCACTCCTCCCTACAGATCTTCTCCAGATCCTTCAGGTTTCGGGGCTGTCGCTGGGCAATACGGACTTTCAGCTCCCTCCAAAGGTTTTCTATTGGGTTCAGGTCTGGAGACTGGCTAGGCCACTCCAGGACCTTGAGATGCTTCTTACGGAGCCACTCCTTAGTTGCCATGGCTGTGTGCTTCGTGTCGTTGTCATGCTGGAAGACCCAGCCACGACCCATCTTCAATGCTCTTACTGAGGGAAGGAGGTTGTTGGCCAAGATCTCGCGATACATGGCCCCATCCATCCTCCCCTCAATACGGTGCAGTCGTCCTGTCCCCTTTGCAGAAAAGCATCCCCAAAGAATGATGTTTCCACCTCCATGCTTCACGGTTGGGATGGTGTTCTTGGGGTTGTACTCATACTTCTTCTTCCTCCAAACACGGCGAGTGGAGTTAGACCAAAAAGCTCTATTTTTGTCTCATCAGACCACATGACCTTCTCCCATTCCTCCTCTGGATCATCCAGATGGTCATTGGCAAACTTCAGACAGGCCTGGACATGCACTGGCTTAAGCAGGGGGACCTTGCGTGCGCTGCAGGATTTTAATCCATGACGGCGTAGTGTGTTACTAATGGTTTTCTTTGAGACTGTGGTCCCAGCTCTCTTCAGGTCATTGACCAGGTCCTGCCGTGTAGTTCTGGGCTGATCCCTCACCTTCCTCATGATCATTGATGCCCCACGAGGTGAAATCTTGCATGGAGCCCCAGACCGAGGGTGATTGACCGTCATCTTGAACTTCTTCCATTTTCTAATAATTGCGCCAACAGTTGTTTCCTTCTCACCAAGCTGCTTGCCTATTGTCCTGTAGCCCATCCCAGCCTTGTGCAGGTCTACAATTTTATCCCTGATGTCCTTACACAGCTCTCTGGTCTTGGCCATTGTGGAGAGGTTGGAATCTGTTTGATTGAGTGTGTGGACAGGTGTCTTTTATACAGGTAACGAGTTCAAACAGGTGCAGTTAATACAGGTAATGAGTGGAGAACAGGAGGGCTTCTTAAAGAAAAACGAACAGGTCTGTGAGAGCCGGAATTCTTACTGGTTGGTAGGTGATCAAATACTTATGTCATGCAATAAAATGCAAATTAATTATTTAAAAATCATACAATATGATTTTCTGGATTTTTGTTTTAGATTCCGTCTCTCACAGTTGAAGTGTACCTATGATAAAAATTACAGACCTCTACATGCTTTGTAAGTAGGAAAACCTGCAAAATCGGCAGTGTATCAAATACTTGTTCTCCCCACTGTATGTATTTAGGTGTGTGAAAGAGAGATTTACAACTCGAAATGGAGCGAGTCAGCGAGAGAAAGTGGAGGAGAGATTGATAGACAGATAGAGTGCGAGACCGCATACAACCGTGTTGGGACAGGTTGATGAGTCAGAGCTCACTCACACACACACTCACTGTCAGTAAATGATGTGACTTTTACTATAAGAGGTCCTACAGAGTCAGGAACATAGCATACATCACTGGCCCTGTTGTACTGTTTCTATCATATGTTTTCAATGCTCTTGAAATAAAGTGTGGTTTGATTTGAATATGTCTTGATTTCAAATTCAATGAATCAATCAATCAACCTAAGGAACGAGTCAGGAGTCGCACAACACACTTTCTATGAGATATTACTCATGCATCAACATCTGTTGCCAAGAAGAGTCATGCACATGTCTGGTCAACATTGCAATGAGACAAAGTTCGCAGACAGTTTCTCACACACATTCACGAAAATTCAAGAGACAGAGCTAAAATTCCCCTCACTGAAAGTAGGTGTACAACGTTACTGTATGTTGAAAACAAAGTGTACAGTTTCCAATTGCCAAAGGAGTACAGTATACTGGAAATGATATCACTGGCATCAACTTGTCTGTCATTAAAATCATCCACTGGGTGTAGTGCCAACTAAAGTTGGCGTAATCGAAGTGAGTAAGTGATTATACTACTGAAAGAGGTTGTAATATACGGAATTCATTCATGTGCAAGACTGTACTCCCCGGACTGTGAACTTGGCTACGCTGTAGACATGTAGAAACTATAATATATGCATATGCCCTAAGCAAATCCTTCTGTGCCAGCCTTTACGAGCCTATTTTACTCCCCCTAAGGCTCTACATTAGTAGACTCATAGTATAACAGTTTATGTCAGACTAGGGCAGGTTTGTATAGTGACTGAAAATAACAAGAACATGCACATAGGCTTTACATGTGGTTTGGGTCAATCAAATGAGCCACTCTGCTGCAGGTCCGATGAACACTGGATATGTGTGTCTGTGTGTGTGTGTATGCATATGGGTGTGTGTTGTCTATACAGTAGGCTTGCCTTTTCCGATAGGCTATGTTTATTTAAGTTTTGTAAACACATAACCATGTCCGCCATACATATTGAAGACATACAGTAGCGACACGACAGTAAATTATCTCCAAGTAACCACATTTTAGTGCATTTCTCCTCATTCACTTTCTCGTAGCTCTGTGACTACTCTCGTACCTGTGTAAGATAGTGCACTTGTCGTCTCTTGAAGAGACCTCTCGTAAAATGCAATTAATCCCAAAGGTTAAAAGACTCACCCTCCTTGTATACTCACACCCCCCCTCCCCCACAACTCTCTCTCTCAACCCTTTGGCCAGAAGCAGGGTGTGTCAGGGCTGATCTCCTCTCAAACCTTTTCTACCAGTCTGACAGGACAGGCCACTCCTGCTAGCCACAGCCTCAAGGGAGAGGAGGGAAAGAGAGAGAGGTGCAGGTAAAAGTGGGTGTGTTCCAGGTGAATGCCCCTCCCCTTGGCTCTAGAGTAGGATAAAACCGGTGTGGCGCCAGACAGATCGTCACTTGAGGGACTTGACTCTCCTTTTGAAGCCTCCTTGTCCTCTGTCCTACTTCTGTCGCTCTCTACCCCTCTCTTTTTCGAAAATTCCAGGCTTGTAAAGAAGAGTCAACACTCCCCTAAAGTTTCAACGATGAGCTTCAGCAGGACAAGCTACACCAGCGGCGGCGGCGGCGGCATGGGCGGCGGCGGCAGCATGGGCGGCGGCGTCACCAGCGTTCGCAGGAGCTTCACCAGCCAGTCTATGATTGCCCCCGGATCAACCCGGATGAGCAGCGGATCCGTCCGTCGTTCCGGCGCCGGTTTCGGTGGCGGCGTTTGCGGCGGCGGCGGCTTCAGCTTAAGCAGCAGCAGCGCAGGTGGCTACGGTGGCGGTCTCGGCGCTGGATTCGGTGGTGGTATGGGTGGCGGATACCCCATCACAGCTGTCACAACCAACCAGAGCCTGCTGGCCCCCCTGAACCTGGAGATCGACCCCAACATCCAGGTGGTCCGCACCCACGAGAAGGAGCAGATCAAGACCCTCAACAATCGCTTCGCTTCCTTCATCGATAAGGTCAGTTCCTGTTAACCCTATACGACTCCACCTCGCCTGCACTTCAAATACTGAGCATTCACATCGATATCGATTGCATGCTATTTTACTATATATTCTGTAATGAGCAAGATAAGTACCAGTACACATTTCCATTGACTTTCTCATGCACTGAATTTATTCTTAAAGAAAGTGAATTAAAGCCTGTATTAAAGCAGAATGATATTATGCTGCTTTGCTTGTGTAGAGCTATACTATTTGCAGGCTTCCATGTCAAACTGTAACCAAATAGATATTTGACATTGACCACAGGGATACTGTGCAATGATCAGAATCAATGGAGTAAACCAGAAAGGCAACAAATACAAGCATTTGCTCTCACCTCACATATTAGCATCCTAATATAACAGGATTTCCTGGCTGTATATAGCTAAGAAAAGACGATCTTAATATGCAGGAATGTTTATTTTTCTGTTGACTAAGCCCTTATGTCACAACTCCCCTTGTGAGCTCAATAATCTTACACTCTGGTTCAAAGAAAGAGAGAGATAAGATTCATAGCTGCCATGGCGTCCTATCTCTAATGCTGAATCGTCAATGAATTTCGACCTTTAGGATTCTCTTATAAACTGTGCAAAAGCTGTTTCTGACTGCCCCTCTGTTTAACTTTCACAAAAGTTATTAAAGGTCTCCACCCAGGAGTTGATAGCCCGTCCTGTGACTGTAGCGGTCTCTTTGGCTGCTATCTAAACAAGGGTGGAGACCCGTCTCTATCCCCATGACTCACCCGATCTCCTACCTGTGGGGTGTGGTCGTGTGGACCTTTCTACAGAGTGCCCACAGTCCAAAGTCTATGCCTGTCGCCGTTGTCATGGGAGATGAGTATTTGCAGTACAGTAAATCAACTCTCCCTTTTGTCTTTTCCAATGAAAGATGAACTCCATGTTTCCACCAGTCTCTAGGTATTTTCACCTGCACACCCCCTATATGCCTTACTTGAGGTAGAGAATAAAATACACCCCCTTAATTGGCAGAGAGTCAACTCTCACAAGCAAGGCAAAGAACAATGTAAACACCCCTGTAAAAGCCTTCAAAGCAGCTTTTGTCTTCTGTGGTTTATCTGCCACACCTAGTTTTTTTTACGGCTGGAATGAATGCGTGGCCTTCACAGTGAAACAGAGCGAAAAGGAGATGACTCATAACTATGAGAGATAGGTAAAACATTTAAAGCCACACACACACAGTGAGCCTGTCCTAGGCAGAGGAAGTTTGGATATGCTTTGGCATGCCGATAAACTCTCTTTATCTTGCCTATCTTTTGTTTTGAGAGCGAACAATGAGAGCTACACATCTCAGGGCAGATTACAGACGGGATCAGGTTTCATCTTGCCTCCCAGGATGTGGGCTTCTCAGCCTGGGTGTATACATGTAGATTACCATATGTCATCATCAGTTAAATTAACAATGTCTTGGACAGGGACTGGCTGTTCAAGCCCAACCCTGTGATGCTATTTACACAGCTATGCAGGTACTGGTGTGGCTTTTATTGCAAGTCTGCTACAAGGTTGACTTCAGTTAAGTTATGTTTTTGCCGCACCATTGGAGCCCAATTTGTTCTAGTCCCTTTTAAAAATCAACAGAACTGATTCATTATTTTCATCACCAAGTCTACTCAGGCTGACAATTGAATTTGAATTTAGAGGCTATAAAGCCTTATTCATGGGCCATCCATCCCCCATCCTCATTCATTAATGAACACGCATCCATTTATTCACTCACTCACTGACCATTTCCCTTTTTGTCCCTGCAGGTGCGTTTCCTGGAGCAGCAGAACAAGATGCTGGAGACCAAGTGGAGCCTCCTGCAGGACCAGACCACCACCCGCTCCAACATCGACGCCATGTTTGAGGCCTACATCTCCAACCTGCGCAGACAGCTTGACGGTCTGGGCAACGAGAAGATGAAGCTGGAGGGGGAGCTGAAGAACATGCAGGGCCTGGTTGAGGACTTCAAGAACAAGTAGGTGTCGATATGTCGGATGTGCTTCAAAAGTAGCCGTATTAGTATAAGCAATAGCTTACGTTTAACCTTGGCGTAAGAAGCCACCCAGAGTGATGACTTTGCATGAAATATTGCCCTTTGCTTTGTCACCAGGTATGAAGATGAAATCAACAAACGCGCCTCAGTGGAGAACGAGTTTGTCCTGCTGAAGAAGGTGTGCAGGATATAACATGATGTCTCGTCATAACTCATATCAGAGTTAGAACCAATATCAATTCCATTCCATTAACTCCTCTCTCTCTCTCTCTCTCTCTCTCTCTCTCTCTAGGATGTTGATGGTGCCTACATGAACAAGGTGGAGCTGGAGGCCAAGGTTGACGCTCTTCAGGATGAGATCAACTTCCTCAGGGCCGTCTACGAGGAGGTACGAACCATTCATTAACATTTTCAACATTCATGAACTTTTTCACATTTACCATGCAACACATAAGTCTTCCATATCTGAATCTTGGAGAGCTTCAACACGACATGATAGTCAGTGAATCAGATGTGGGATGAAATCTAAAAGCTTCTCTCCATCCTCCCTTGGATCTTCAGGAGCTGCGTGAGCTGCAGGGCCAGATCAAGGACACCTCTGTCGTGGTGGAGATGGACAACAGCCGTAACCTGGACATGGATTCCATTGTCGCTGAAGTGCGCGCCCAGTACGAGGACATCGCCAACCGCAGCAGAGCTGAGGCCGAGACCTGGTACAAGCAGAAGGTAAGCAGCGTTTGAACATGAACAGAGTTTACCAGGACAATTTTGGCCAAAATAAGCAATCTTCACCTCCCTCATTTTAATTTTCTTACATTTCTTCCTCACTTTTCTCAGTATGAGGAGATGCAGAGCTCTGCTGGACAGTATGGTGACGACCTCCGCTCAACCAAGGCTGAGATCGCTGAGCTGAACCGCATGATTTCTCGTCTCCAGAATGAGATTGAGTCTGTCAAGGGACAGGTGAGGGTGCCATCTAATTTCAGAACCTCTTTTAATGAGGATTGTCCATAAATAGCTGATGTCCAAGTGAGATGGTTCATCGCACTAGCGTCTTACCATTAGCTGCTAATCCACGCTTCTACAGTGGATACAGGCTAATGCTAATGAGCATTGCTAATAGCCGAGGTTAATGCAAATGCACCATTCTCTTTTACCACAGCGGGCCAACCTTGAGGCTCAGATCGCTGAGGCAGAGGAGCGCGGTGAGATGGCGGTGAAGGACGCCAAGCTCCGCATCAAGGACCTGGAGGATGCCCTCCAGAGAGCCAAGCAGGACATGGCCCGCCAGGTGCGTGAGTACCAAGAGCTGATGAACGTCAAGCTGGCCCTGGACATTGAAATTGCCACCTACAGGAAGCTGCTGGAAGGAGAGGAAAGCAGGTGAGTTAAAGCTGGATAGTTGAGACATTAGCCTCTTAGCTTAGCAGCATCTTTGATCAACTTTCCATCCAAACTTCAATAACATTGGACTTATCTATTTACAGAATATCCTCCGGTGGTGCGACTGCAACAATCCATGTGCAGCAGACCTCTGGCGGCAGTAAGTACCATTTCATTTCTAATTGTGTCACCTTGTTCAGAACATTTTACGTTATGCTGAGGAATACACATGGATTTTGCCATGCATCATTGAAACCGAAATATCCTCTAGCTTTACAGCAGATTAAACTGATCCCACTCTATCTCTCTGTACCCAGACTACTCCGGCGGAAGCTCAGGTGGATTCGGCTATGGCGGCGGCAGCGGAAGCTACGGCGGCGGAAGCTACGGCGGCGGCGGCAGCTACGGCGGCGGCAGCAGCTACGGCGGTGGCAGCAGCTTTGGCGGCGGCAGCGGCGGAGGTGCCACCATCACCAAGTCTGTGACATCCACCAGCTCCAGCAGACGTTTCTAGAGACCTTCAACTCTGTACCAATCCACGGTGGTACGCAGTACTCTTAGACACAGCTATATCCCTGTTGAGTTAAAAGTGATGGGGGAACGTCTAGCGAACCTGATGATTTGCAATGAGATTGATGACATGTATTTACGTTTCTTTATCAATCCCTCCCAGGACAGAGAAATAAGAATAAGGAAACTGAATTATACTGCCTTGACAGTGATTCACTGGAAAACAATGAATGTATCAATGTGTTCATCCAGGATCAATAGCTGTTCTCCCCTCATTCCCATGTACTCTTCACCATAATTAACAGGTAACCCAGAATGTACCAGGTCCTTACAAGGCCTACAATCCTATCTTTCTGCACTGACGAATAAGGAATTGGAAGAAAAAAAAAAGAGTAAACTCTTGAGGGAAAAGTTTAAACCAGCTATAAAGAAAGCTTGCTCGGGATCCTCCTTGTATCTTTGTCAGTTTGTATGTTGCATCTAAATGCATCAGTGGTTGTTGGGCATATTGTTCTAGCGTCACACTCATAGGCGGCAGTGCCATGGACATAATCAATCAACTATGGACACTTGCTGATTTGGCAGCTGAATGGAGAAAACACTCCCACCCTTGTGGGAATACCCTCATATTTCTTTAAGGTGATTTATGAATGATATGAAAGCGATTACGTCATGTGTTCTCGTAAACAAAAATAGGCCCTGTTGCTAACACATGACCTGTCTCTTTCATAGTGTACTGAAGTAGCCATACAGAAGTGCCTGTAGTCAATCTTCACTCGCATAACTCTAAAGGAAATGCATTGTTGTCAGAGGTTTACATTTTTAGAGAGGTTTCCTGTAAATAGTTTTCTTCTGTGCTTGGTTTTGCTTTTTATGACCATTAGAATGAAACGATGTTGCGACCAGATTTATTTGTAAAAGTTCTCAACAACCTACATCATTTGTGACAATTGACTTTTTAACATAAAAAATAAAAAATTTAATGAATCTGAGATCTATAATCACTGCCTGCTGTCTCTTACATTTTACATTTTTTGTTGTTGCCTTTTCTTCTGAATTGTGTGTGCTTCACATGCATCTCTGGCACCATCTAGCACCTCCTTTGATCAAATGAAACTACAATGTTGAGCATTTTGGAATTTCAGAGTATTAAACCCCATTCAACTGATAACTGATTATTCATATGAATAAAAATACTGATCATTTGCTGAATACAACAAGCACTCAAAAACCCAGTTAGTTATCGGCCATTGTCTTATGAAGGGACACATCAAACACATAATTAAAGACAACATCCAAAGTTTAGACCCACTGTTTTAATTCACATTAATTTCATATACAACAATTGAGTTTGATTGAACTATTTATGACTTCCTGTCCTCCTCAAGACAGTATTATTAGATTGCAATAAAGAAGCATAATCGCGGCAGGGTAGCCTAGTGGTTAGCGCGTTGGGCTAGTAACCGAAACTGTTGCAAGTTTGAATCCCCGAGCTGACAAGGTACAAATCTGTCGTTCTGCCCCTGAACAAGGCAGTTAACCTACTGTTCCTTGGCCGTCATTGAAAATAAGAATTTGTTCTTTAACTGACTTGCCTAGTTAAATAAAAATATATATTAAAAAAACAGACATACTGTAGTAGTGATTCCTCATGTTACTAGAACAAAAAAAGACCATGATTTTCAGATTTTCACAACATAGAAGGATTTAATCCTGTTGAAGGAAAGATTGTTGACATAGATTTGACACAAAACATAATTGGGAAATAATTAATTGAAGTTAGAACATTCTATGACACTTTGGCCTAACCCAGGCCTCCTTTAAGACTATGTTTCATCTGTAGGTGCTATAAAGCAATTGTTGGTGTGAAGCTTCTCCCCTTGCTCTGTAATATGAGTAGTATTTTGATTTCAATAACACATTTCTAACATAAATGTATACATTTTGAAACTTGTAAACGTGCATATTGAAAATATCACATTTTTGATTGAGCTAAATATTCTATTTATTGATGAACATAATATACTCTACAAGCATATCAACATTCAACTTTCAAGTTATGATCCACTTTGTAAGCATCACCAACACAGTGAATGTGAAAATGTATAAAAAATGGTCGCCCTCTGTGTTGGTGCTTTGCAGGATGTCCAAGGAGGGCTGTGATTGGTTACATTGCCTACCAAGCCAATTTCTCTGTATAAAATGGGCCATAACGTTAAGACTAGCAGAGAACCCACTTTGGGACATTAATACGTTTGCGGAGTAATTTTAGTGAAAATCCCCAAAATCATGGTCTTTTTTTGTTTTAGTTTCGTGAGGAATCACCTATAGGGCAAATTAAAAATGTCACCCTACTCCCCACTGGGCACAGACATAAATGAAGCGTTTATTCTGCGTTGGTTCAACATCATTTCATTGAAATGACATGGAAACAACATTGATTCAACCAGTGTGTGCCAAGTGGGTCCCTTTACTGTGCACAACGTCTTCACCAGAGCCACATGACTAGTAGAAAGTAGGCCACTATATAAGGTTTAGGGTGACGTTTCAGACAGGCCCATACGTTTTATTTAATTGTAAATACACAAAAAGTTTACTGCATAGGGATTTTATGGAGATTTTTTTGGGGGGGGGGCTTCCTGCATGTTTCTAGACACTCTCCATTCCTGGTGAGGCCTCTGGGTCAGCTGTGGACACCCCTTGAGAAGTGACAGCATTTTCTGTCTCCCCCTTCTGGACCCGATAGACACACATATACACTAATATGGCTGCTCCAGATGCGGTTGTGAGGAGAGCCGTGATGATGAGTCCGACATTTGGTTTGTACCATTCTGTTGAAAGTGAACGGAGAACACAAGAGTTACTGTGAAATGTGAGCATTGGGTATGGAGAGTAAGATAAGTCAGACAGTCATTACGCAAGCAGATTGCACTGTACCAATCGGTTACAGTACAGAGTAGGGGAGAGGCAGACATACTGTGAATACCTATAGAAGAGATGGCGTTGCTTTTAGTTAAACAAGAAAACATAGGTACTCACTGCTGACGAAGATCCTCACTGAGGACACAGTCTGTTGAGACCCTCTAATTCTACAGGCATACTCTCCTGATAAGACAGGGGCATGAAGCATGGTCCTCATCTCCTCTCCTGAGGCGATTTGCACATTGTCGATTACGTTAATGTACGAATCTATGGAGACCCTCGTCAAGTCCATGAAAAGCTGAGTAAAATGATGTGAAGAAACATCACCAATTGAGTTGTTGTTGACATTACACAGTACTTGCATACCACCAGTATTCTGCCCTACAAAGGCAAAATGCAGTAACTACACTTTTGGTCAAAATGTAGTTAAGACTGAAATCAGGCTTTATAGTATATGTTTTATCGTGTGACAAAGTGTCCTGGTTCAATTACGTTCAGTTTCAGAGAACATGGAGTGTGAAATGTGTAGTAACTGCAAAATCCAAGTAAAAACCAAGGCAAACAGCAGTAACAGAAGTTACTGCACTTTGGCTTTGTTCCATTATGTTATGACTGCATTTACCAACTCTGCCATACACAGGCAAAGTGCAGTAACTATGCAAACAGTGAAATTGAGAAAAATGGCTATAACGTTTATTTGCTGTCCAGCCAATATGGTGTAGATAAGTAATAATGCACTGATGTATTATCTTATTATAAAGGGATTTTTTTAATGCATATAAATCATGACAACTGATTTGACTTATGACCCCTACGTCAAATAAATGACCATACAAAGTCAAACAGAAAAACAACAAGAAAGTAGGATACACACATTTAGATTGTAGATATTGCACAAAGTCAAAAATATGTTTGAGGTATAATTATTCTGCGTGATGAAAATAGTCCTTACCTTTTGACCAAAAAATGGTTGAGGGTTACTACAAAACAACATTCAAAACATGAAAAGATAACTACATAAAACCATTAAATACAGTTGGAATGTACACTGAACAAACATATAAATGCAGCATGTAAAGTGTTGGTCCCATGTTTCATGAGTTGAAATAACATCCCCGAAATGTGCATAAATGTGTTACCATCCCTGTTAGTGAAAATGTTTTCTTTGCCAAGATACTCCATCCACTTGACAGGTGTGGCCCATCAAGAAGTTGATTAAACACCATGATCATTAAATAGGTGCACCTTGTGCTGGGACAATACAATGCCACTCTCTGATGTGCAGTCACACAACGCCACAGATGTATTCAAGTTGACGGAGCGTGCAATTGGCATGCTAACTGCAGGAATTTCCTCCAGAGCTGTTGTCAGAGAATGTAATGTTCTCTACCATAAGCCGCCTTATGTCATTTTAGAGAAATACGTCCAACCGGCCTCACAACCGCAGACCACATGTATGGAGTTGTGTGGGCGAGCTGTTTGCTGATGTCAAAGTTGTGAACAGAGTGCCCCATGGTTGCGGTGGGGTTATGGTATGGGTGTAACGGCTGTCTAATGCCTCCTCCTCGGATGAGGAGGAGAAGGGTCGGACCAAAACGCAGCGTTGAATGTAGACATAATGAATTTATTTGACAAGACGAACACTGACACGAACTACACTTGATAATTAACAAAATAACAAACCAACGACGTAGACAGACCTGAACTTGAGAACTTACATATAGACACGAAGAACGCACGAACAGGAAAGACTAGCCAAACGAACGAACAAACGAAACAGTCCCATGTGGTGCAACAGACACAGACACAGGAACAATCACCCACAAACAAACAGTGAGAACAGCCTACCTTAATATGGTTCTCAATCAGAGGAAACGTCAAACACCTGCCTCTAATTGAGAACCATATCAGGCAACACATTTAACCCCACATAGAAACACATAACATAGACTACCCACCCAGCTCACGTCCTGACCAACTAAACAAAGTTAAACAAAGGAAAATAAGGTCAGGAACGTGACAATGGTCAGTTTATCGATAGCAATTTGAATGCACAGAGATACCGTGATGAGATCCTGTGGCCTATTTTCGCCACCACCTCATGTTTCAGCATGATAATGCACCTCCCCATGTCGCAAGGATCTGTACACAATTCCTGGAAGCTGAAAATGTCCCAGATAATTCATGGCCTGCATACTCGCCAGACTTGTCACCCATTGAGCATGTTTGAAATGGTCTGGATCGACTTGTACGACAGCATGTTCCAGTTCCCGCCAATGTCCAGAAAACTTTGCACATCCATTGAAGATGAGTGGGACAACATTCCACAGGCCATAATGAACAGCCTGATCAACTCTATGAGAAGGAGATGTGTCGCGCCGCTTGAGACAAATGGTGGTCACAACCAGATACTGACTGGTTACTGGTCACACCAGATACACCAGATACTGACACCCCTGCCTATTTCTCAAGGTATTTGTGACCAACAGATGAATATCTGCATTACCAGTCATGTGAAATCCATAGACTAGGGAATAATGAATTTATTTCAATTGACCGATTTCCTTATATGAACTGCAACTCAGTAAAATCATTGAAATTGTTGCATGTTGTGTTTATATTTTTGTTCAGTAAAGTTAGGCCTCTCGAACGGTTTCCATCAAACAGAAAAACACAGTTAGATTCTAGATACTACACTATACCCATATAGTTGTTTATCGGTGGGTCTTCTGCGGGACGTTGAGCTAACATAGGCTAATGCGATTAGCTTGAGGTTCTAAGTAACAAGAAAATGTCATAGGACATAGACATATCGGATATTGGCAGAACGCTTCAATTCTTGTTAATCTAACTGCACTGTCAATTTACAGTAGCTATTACAGTGAAATAATATTTTTTATTTTATTTTACCTTTATTTAACTAGTCAAGTCAGTTAAGATAAAATTCTTATTTTCAATGACGGCCCAGGAACAGTGGGTTAACTGCCTTGTTCATGGGCAGAATGACAGATTTTTACCTTGTCAGCTCAGGGATTCAATCTTTCGATTACTAGTCCAACGCTCTAACCACTAGGCTACCTGCCGCAATACCATGCTATTGTTTGAGGAGAGTGCACAATTTTGAACATGAAAAGTTATTAATAAACCAATTAGGCACATTTGGGCAGTCTTGATTTTAAAAAAATACAGAAATGCAATGGTTCATTGGATCAGTCCAAAACGTTGCACGTACAATGATGTCATCTAGTGGCCAAAATCTAAATTGCAGCTTGGCTGGAATAATACACGATGGCCTTTCTCTTGCATTTCAAAGATGATGGTACAAAAAAAAAATATGTTTGTTTTTTTCTTTGTATTTTCTTTTACCAGATCTATTGTGTTATATTCTCCTACATTCCTTCCACATTTTCACAAACATCAAAAGTGTTTCCTTTAAAGTGGTACCAAGAATATGCATATCCTTGCTTCAGGGCCTGAGTTACCCAAATCTAACTGCCTGTATGTCATTTTAGGCGAAAATTGAAAAGGATGTGATCCTGAAAAGGTTTAAAGGTCATAAATTGGCAGCATTTTAGGGTTCATAGGTCAGATCAGTGGGAATGGTTGATGTGCATAAGAATTACTTCAATAATAAGATGATACATCACTGCATTATCACTTATCTACCTACAACATATTTGGCTGGCTAGCAAAAAAAACCTTTAAAGCCATTTTTCTCAGTTTCACTGTTAGCGTAGTTGCTAGGTGCAGTATTATAAGGAGCTACAGTATTACCTTTTCCGTACCAAACCAAGGGGCATTGAACATGCAGGACAATTCCAACGAGTGCTCATCACTGATGTCGACTCTCGCTACCTCTCTGTAGCCTGTGACTGAGATCTTAGTAGTTGGCAGAGCATCTACAGGCAGAGGGAGAGGATTAGAAAAAAAATCCAGACAAAAAAAAAAAATCCATACAAAATATCAAAATGATCAAATCTTCAAAATACATGTATCTGGTCAAAACAGTGTCACAAAACATTAGGTAACGCCTTTACAGAGTGTTTCCCAATCCTGTGGACCCAAAGGGGTGCATTTCTTTTTCAAAACCAACAATAAAACACCGGATTCAACTTATCAAAAGCTTGATGACCAGTTTTTAAGTTGAATCCGCTAAGTTAGTGGTGGGCTATAAACAAACATGTGCAGACCTTTGGGTCCCCAGGACCAGGATTGGGAAAAACCCTGCACTGACGGCAATTTAACAACCAACAACCTGCTAAAGAGTTGTACAGAATTAACACCAACCAACATAACTTGATGAAGAATGCACTCTCTCCCACCTGAGCAAACCATTTTCACCCCCTTCCTTGAGTTACAAAGGGGCTGCACCGCATCAATCTGACACTCCCTGAGTCGTCCCTCGCTTCCTCTGCACAATATGGAACCGATGGAGAAGTCAACCTTATGGTTGTAGTCTTGCTTCGTCGAGACGGAAGATAGTGTCCCGCAGCCCAGCTCTCGACAAACCACGCTACCCATTGCCGGGTTCCAGCTTTCTATCTGTTGGCACACAGGGCCCCAGCTTCCTCTGACCTGCACCTCCAGTTGTCCCAGACACTTGGAGCCCTGATACTGGGGCACAAGACGGATAGGCGCCTCCTCTGTGAGAAGCGGAGTGGAGTGTCAGAGGACATATTACATATTCAACAGGTGACTTTTTAGTTAGTAATTTGAATCTGGTCATATACAGTATAACAAATAAAGAAGGAAAGTCATAAAGTCATATACTGAATGCTCACATAAAATTTACTGGGTAAACCGCCGTTTCGGCACGCAGTGCCTTCTTGAAGAGGGCACTGAGTGCCGAAACGTTTGTTTACTCAGTAAATTGTTGTGAGCATACAGTATATGACTGTGTGACTTTCCTTCGTTATTAAATTGCTGGGAGAATATACAGGTGTCGACTTTCTTTCGTATTTTTATAAAGTTTACTCTCCCTTAGTTAGCACCTCTAGAAACAGTTTTTGGTTGTGTGTCAACTCGTGCTTTTTACTGGACGCTGGTCAGTGCCTGCAGACTGCCAACACATTACATTACAACACAGCATTATTGCTGTAGGCCTATTGACTATTCACACTTCCTGAGCTCAAACACCGACCTGCAATAGCTGGGTGGGGACTGGAGGGAGGAGAGAGGTAAATATGCTGGTTGAAGTCCACAATCTCCAGTCTGCAGACAAACTCGCAGGTTTCTGTGCCGTCCACTAGCCACCTGCTCAGTGTAATGGAATCGTGTCTGTCAAGAAGGGCCGCTGACCCCTGAAGCTTAAAGATATCGTTTCCCACAGTAACAGGCAGCTGTCTGTTGTAAAGGGCCAGGGTTCTGTTGGGGAAGCGGGTGGTAGTTTGGCAGCTGATGGTGTAGTTTCCTCCGATGGGTATAAAGGGGGGCACCACCAAAATTGGCCCTGGAAGAGAGGCTATTCGAGTGTCGAAGACAGATGGAAAGATAAGAGAGTCAGAGAGATAGGACAGTGAATGTCACAGTTCTCTTTAAGTCTTCATCTCTTGGCTATTTGTTCCTTTGTAGATTTCAGTAATCATAATGACTTAGGGATCGATTCAAGCCTTATTGCGACAACTCGTGATGGCCACTTGATTGACAGCTGATCTCTCGTTAAACCATCAATACAAGGTAAAATCATCCGCACAGCTGATCTCAATTGCAACCATTATCCGCCACCAATTTAACGCCCTATAAAGGCGCTTGCAGACGGGCAGCGGTAAATGGCAATTGAACCGTGAGAAAATCTGCCTAACGTGTGTAGAGACCAGCGGTCCTGGTTGTTGTCAGCTCGAATGCTGTCATTAAAACATTGTTTGATTGGTTTATGAATTCTGCTCATTGGTCAACCATGTGTGACGGCCGCTCAAGACTTCAGCTAATTTCCGTTTTTTTGGTGCCTCGAGTGCCGAGCCAACGGCTCCGCTCACGGGTGCGAGCACTTTGAACTGCGCCGCTTGCAAAACTACTTGCGTTTGGCTGCCTGCCTTCCTACACCCATTAAGTCTATGAGACCGTCGCCAGTTACCGCGGCCCGCCTGTAAACGCCTTTATCAGGGATCAAGGTAAGACCCAAGTGCAGACTGTGTAGTAACAATGTTTATTGTAACCACAGGGGCAGGCAAATGACAGGTCAAGGCAGGCAGGGGTCGATAATCTAGAGCGGAGGCCAAGGTACAGGACGGCAGGCAGGCTCAGGGTTAGGTCAGGCAATGGTCAGTAATCCAGAGGCGGAGCAAAGGTACAGGACGGCAGGAAGGCTCAGAGGCAGGCAGTGGTCAGGCGGGCGGGAACAGGGTCAAGACTGGCAAAGGTCAAAAACCAGGAGGACGAGAAAAGCAAGACTAGGGACAACCAGGAGCTGAGACAAAATGCTGGTAGGCTTGAACAAACAAGATGAACTGGCAACAGACAGACAGAAAACACAGGTATAAATACACAGGGGATAATCGGGAAGATGGGAGACACCTGGAGGGGGGTGGAGACAAACATAAAGACAGGTGAAACAGATCAGGGCGTGACAGCCTTAACATGGACGTCTTGTTATCTTTCATCAGAGACACTGGATATAATGTCGAGAAGCTTGTATCTCTGCCCTAACAATAGGGTTTGTTGTCCACAGAGTGGAACGGCGGGCTGTCAAGCCCTCGCCTATTCCTCTCTTTGGATTGGTGGATACTTCTCGTTATTTTAATACTTTTTTGAATATTCAATGGATGTTGACGTCAACCGCCTGTATTCAATGGAGAGTGAGATGCTATGCTAGCCTCATGAATATGCATAGACCGCCTCGAACTCCGATATAAAGTGCTTTTTCTCAAAGTTCCCGGGATGTCACGTGCATCACACTCACCGACCAGTTTATTACGCACACCACCACGTTCATGATAATGGATCTCTCCTACAGAAAGTGAGTCACGTGGCCGTGGCTTGCTATATAAAGCATGCTGACACGTCAGCACTCCCTCTCTCCGCCTCTCTCCCTTTTCACTCCCTCTCTCCGCCTCTCTCCCTTTCACTCCCTCTCGCCCTCTCCCTTTTCACTCCCTCTCTCCGCCTCTCTCCCTTTCACTCCCTCTCTCCGCCTCTCTCAGTTACAGTTAGAAAGGGCAAAACAAGTGACCTCAGGTTCTATGAGCAAGAATCGTGCAAGCTAATGGGCGGGCAACAAAAAGACAAATAATGGTGCAGTACAACGGTGGCGTGCATAACGGCATCTCGGAACACACAACTCGTCGATCTTTGACGCTGGTGGGCTATTGCAGCAGACGACTACACCGAGTTCCACTCCTATCAGCTATAAAAAAGAAGGGGCTCCAGTGGGCACACGATCACCAACACTGGACAATTGAGGAGTGTAAAAAGTTCAGTTTACTTGAGTGGCCTGCGCAGTCCCCAGACCTCAACCCAATAGAGCCTCTTTGAGATGAGACGGAATGGGATGTTTGTAGCATGAATGTACTGCCGTCCAATCTGCAGCAACTGCGTGATACCATTATGTTAGCATGGAACAACATCCCTGTGGAACATTTCCCGACACCTTGTAGAATGCCCCAAAAATTCAGACTGTTCTGGAGGCAAAGGGGGGTTCGACCCAGTACTAAATGGTTGCACCTAATAAACTGGCCGGTGAGTGTATATCAGTACACTCGTAACAACCTAAGCATTACGAAACTTCTACTAGATCAAATAAGCCTCACATATCAAAATATAAATTAATTTTCGTCTTGACTAAATTCGACATTCTCTCATTGTCCCCCATACAAAAACTCCTCACTAGCTTAATTATTAATGATATGCTTAACATGTACAGCTTTTGGGCAGCGTAAACTCTCTTGCTTCACCTCTTCCTCTGTCTTTTAGTCCTGATTGCAACCAACATTTTTCAAGACGATTTTGCCCTCTGCTAGGTATTATCATCGGACTATTTTAATCTTGATATTTGAGCGGACTTAGGGCGACGCATCTACTACAATCATTCCATAGGCCTACAACAATGCCAATGAGCCGTATCCTACACATTTTATGTATTGAAGAAATCATGTTGTAGGATTAAATCTTAATTTTCTATTTATGTAATCCATTAATTATTTTACTTGTCCTAATAAAAGAGTAATTTCTTATCAAGAGGGGAAAATGAAATATTCCTGAACTATAGGCTACACATTTGAAACAAAATTGTGATAGTGTTGTATTTTGAATTAAATTATATTGTAGGCTACATTTCCAGTCTAATCAACAACAAAAAATTCAGTTATAAAAGAGAAACAGAAGAATATGACATTTTACAACTGAATTTTGTTGTTCCTGATCAGATGTTACTTGATTGAATACAGGTAATGACCATTTCTGCTGTCTTGTATCAAGCTTGACACCGTAACGTCATCAGATCAGCTGGCCTGATAGTTTTATTCCACTATTTTTTCATTGCAACCAAGTCATTTTTTGCCTGGCTACCCAGGCTCCTTTCTCCAGCCAAATGCTACACCACGCCCACAGCATTAGTTTCTTCTCCGCGATGAATCTGGATCTGAGTACACCCCGACTCTTCCCCGAATGCAAACACATTCAGGGCCGTCTGATTGGTCCAGAGACAGATGGGTTGGGCCAAAGCCAGAACACACATGGGTAAAGTGGCAGTTTGAAAATTCGTCATTGGCTTAGATTGGTTAGAGATGAGTTTACACTGCTGCTACTAGCTGTTTATTATCTATGTATACTCACTTTACCCCTACCTACAAATTACCTCGCCTAATCTGTACCCTCTGTATATAGCCTCGTTTTTGTTATTTTATTGTGTTACTTTTTCTAAAATGTTTCCTTTTTAGTTTATTTAGTAAATATTTTCTTAACTCTATTTCTTGAACTGCATTTTTGGAAATGGGCTTGTAAATAAGTGTCACGCCAGTCCGGGGCCCGCTACGAGGGTCCCCAGTCCGGGGTCGGCGGCGAGGGTCCCCGCACCAGAGGCGCCACCAAAGATGGGGGAGCCAGAGGCGGAAGGGGGTCTACGTCCCGCACCAGAGCCGCCGCCGTAAAGGAAGCCCACCCGGACCCTCCCCTTTAGAGTCAGGTTTTGCGGCCAGAGTCCGCACCTTTGGGGGGGGGGGGGGGGGGTACTGTCACTGTGACTAGGGTGGGCATTCTAGTTTCTTTATTTCTATGTTTTCTATTTCTTTGTGTTTGGTCGGGTGTGGTTCTCAATCAGAGGCAGCTGTCTATCGTTGTCTCTGATTGAGAACCATCCTTAGGTAGCCCTTTTTCCCACCTGTCTTTGTGGGAAGTTATCTTTGTTAGCGGCATTATAGCCGAGTTAAGCTTCACGGTCGTTTCTGTATGTTTATTGTTTTGTTGGCGACATCATTAAAATAAAAGTATGTGCGCTCACCACGCTGCACCTTGGTCCTCTTCTTCAGACGTCCGTGACAGTAAGCATTTCACGGTAATGTTGTTATGTTCTTTTCGGCGCATGACAAATGCAATTTGATTTGAGATTATCTAATCGCTGATGACTTTGTTTTCTACAACAGCCCTCATGTCCCTCGTCATCACAAACAACTTCAATGATGGCAGTCTTAGACTAAAGTATGTAGCGAATTACAGAGCAGCGGAAGAATAGTTTGAGTCCTCAGGCTAGGTTATTTTAGCTCGGAATGTAATCTCCGTTAGTAGCGTGTTAAGAAATCCAGCGGTAATTTGCAGGTGAGCATTAAATTCTGTGTCTTTGTTGCAATGCTGCCATAATAATTACCTGTAAGGTTTTACTGATTCCATTTTACCCCCCTTTTTCTCCCCAATTTCGATCTTGTCTCATCGCTGCAACTCCCCAACGGGCTCGAGAGGCGAAGGTCGAGTCATGAATCCTCCGAAACATGACACGCCAAACCGCGCTTCTTAATACCCGCCCGCTTAACACGGAAGCCAGCTGCACTAATGTGTTGGAGGAAACACCGTTCAACTGACGACCGCGAGGCGAGCAAACAAATAATGCACAACTAATCCTAAAACTAAAGTACTGTAGCGACCTTAGTTCAACACCTAGCGTTTGTCTCTTGGGGAGACTAAAAGAGGCATAGTTCAGCCATAATCTGAGAGGAAGTTGTGTATCACTTTACTGGAAGTTTATTTCAATTTTTTTAAGTGAAGAGAGGCCTCCGATGATCTGTAATAAAAGAGTTAGACATTATGACACACTTACAGATGGTAAGGTTGGCTGGATTGCTTGTTCCCGACACGTCTCCAGTATTGCTGGCATTGTACCAGCATACGTAGATCCCCTCATTGGCTGCAATGGCTTTCGTGGTGAACCTGACATCATCTCTGTTTTGTATGGTGAGGGAATGTATTGCAGAGAGGGATTGGTTGGCCCAGCTAAAGGAGACAGTTATTGGCAATCTAACATTGGTCGGAAGTGTGCAGATCAGCTCCACGTCTGAGAAAAGTTGGATGTTGCGGCCAAAACGGGGGCGGTAGAAAGAGAGCGAGGGGGCTGGAAGAGGGCCTGTGGAAGAGTGAGAAAAGTGTGAAATCACTACAAAGGTACAGTAACACACACCACAGGAGGCTGCTGATGGGAGGGTGGCTCATAATAATGGCTAGAATGCAGTGAATGCAATGGTATCAATCACATGGAACATATACCCTGATGAAGACAGCTTGGCTGTCAACGTTGGTAAATACATTTTTGCATCTGAGCTCCTAGAGTGTGCGGCTCTCCTTTATTTTTAAGTTTTCTACTCCGCTAGCCAGCACCTCGCTTAATATAGGTGTGCGTTTATTTTTCTTCTAGATCAAAGACATGGAAACCATTTGACGTGTTCGATTCCATTTATTCTGTTCCAGCCATCACTAAGATCCCATCCTCCCCAATTAAAGTCCTAACAACCTGTTATGCTGATGAATGAGGACCCAAAAGCGACGTAATAGTAACAGAGTCTTTATTCCAGTATCAAACAAACAATGATTCTCCTGGATATATCAAAGGTAAATCCAAAACAGGAAACTGAAATCCTCTCGTCGGTAGAGAGGAACGACAGGAGACGCGACCACAGACTGCAGGTCGCTTCAGGAAGGCACAGGCCGTAGCTGACATAGACACCTGCTCACACGCAGCATCTGAAGAAGGCAAAAACACGACAGGGCGGAACAAGGACACAGGAACAGCAAACATCAAACAAGAATCCGACCAGGACAGAAGCGGAAAACAGAGGGAGAAATAGGGACTCTAATCAGAGGGCAAAATAGGGGACAGGTGTGAAAGAGTAAATGAGGTCGTTAGGAGAATGAGAAACAGCTGGGAGCAGGAACGGAACGATAGAGAGAGAGAGCGGGAGAGGGAGAGAGGGAGGAGGAGAGAGAGAGAGAGAAAGAGGGAAAGAACCTAATAAGACCAGCAGAGGGAAGCACAGGGACAAGACATGAAGATCAAAGACAAAACATGACAGTACCCCCCCACTCACCGAGCGCCTCCTGGCGCACTCGAGGAGGAACCCTGGCGGCAACGAAGGAAATCATCAATCAACGAACGGTCCAGCACGTCCCGAGATGGAACCCAACTCCTCTCCTCAGGACCGTAACCCTCCCAATCCACTAAGTACTGGTGACCACGTCCCCGAGAACGCATGTCCATGATCTTCCGTACCTTGTAAATAGGAGCGCCCTCGACAAGGACGGGGGGGGGGAGGGAAGACGAACGGGGGCGCGAAGAAAAGGCTTGACACAAGAGACATGGAAGACAGGGTGGACGCGACGAAGATGTCGCGGAAGAAGCAGTCGCACAGCGACAGGATTGACGACCTGAGAGACACGGAACGGACCAATGAACCGCGGAGTCAACTTGCGAGAAGCTGTCGTAAGGGGAAGGTTACGAGTGGAAAGCCAACAACCGCCTATCACACACACACACACCTTGTTTTTCAATACATCGTATTGCCTATGGGTTACACTGCCATGCAAAAGTACTCGGTTGCACAATTTTCACATTTCGTAGCGTTAGATGGATCCAGCCTTGCAAAACTTTTATGAAACCAGGAAAACACCCCTTTACACCGATGCTTGCTACATAGGTGACCACACTACAGATCTCCAGTTAACCACAACACATGACTTGTGAAGAGGATGTTGCTTTACAGAAGGATATTCTGACACAATGCAAAGTATACAACATTCTTAAGGGAAACTGTTACAAGCTGTTTTCCTGTGTTAAAGTTATAGCCAGGGGTGTAATCATTACTCCAAACAGTTGCAAAACGTTACAGTTGCAGCTAAAACTAGCGTTTCTATTGGAAAGGTTCAGCAAACAGGAAGGGACCTACCTGAATCTGAGTAATGACTACACCCCAGTTGTTTATATATATATATATTACATTTTTTCCGGTATTTCCATCATTATCCACTAGGTTTGCTGAAATGTTATTTAATTGACACAAGCTGTCTTCAATCAATATTATTTATAATATGATTATCATTGCATTGTTGGAAAGAGGTCTCAAGGTAAAAAATGTCACTGTATTGTTTTACACTTGCGCTTATGGCGAGTAAAGTTGTGTGAACTTGTGGAGTGGAGTTCCAGGTCTCAGGCAGCCTCTGGAACTGCCGATCTGCGGCCAACAAGGCAGAGTTCATCTCAGCCTATGCTTCCCTCCAGTCCCTCGACTTCTTGGCACTGACGGAAACATGGATTACCACTGATAACACTGCTACTCCTACTGCTCTCTCCTCGTCTGCCCACGTGTTCTCGCACACCCCGAGAGCTTCTGGTCAGCGGGGTGGTGGCACTGGGATCCTCATCTCTCCCAAGTGGACATTCTCTCTTTCTCCCCTGACCCATCTGTCTATCGCCTCCTTTGAATTCCATGCTGTCACAGTTACCAGCCCTTTCAAGCTTAACATCCTTATCATTTATCGCCCTCCAGGTTCCCTTGGAGAGTTCATCAATGAGCTTGACGCCCTGATAAGTTCCTTTCCTGAGGATGGCTCACCTCTCACAGTTCTGGGTGACTTTAACCTCCCCACGTCTACCTTTGACTCATTCCTCTCTGCCTCCTTCTTTCCACTCCTCTCCTCTTTTGACCTCACCCTCTCACCTTCCCCCCCTACTCACAAGGCAGGCAATACGCTTGACCTCATCTTCACTAGATGCTGTTCTTCCACTAATCTCATTGCAACTCCCCTCCAAGTCTCCGACCACTACCTTGTATCCTTTTCCCTCTCGCTCTCATCCAACACTTCCCACACTGCCCCTACTCGGATGGTATCGCGCCGTCCCAACCTTCGCTCTCTCTCCCCCGCTACTCTCTCCTCTTCCATCCTATCATCTCTTCCCTCTGCTCAAACCTTCTCCAACCTATCTCCTGATTCTGCCTCCTCAACCCTCCTCTCCTCCCTTTCTGCATCCTTTGACTCTCTATGTCCCCTATCCTCCAGGCCGGCTCGGTCCTCCCCTCCTGCTCCGTGGCTCGACGACTCATTGCGAGCTCACAGAACAGGGCTCCGGGCAGCCGAGCGGAAATGGAGGAAAACTCGCCTCCCTGCGGACCTGGCATCCTTTCACTCCCTCCTCTCTACATTCTCCTCTTCTGTCTCTGCTGCTAAAGCCAATTTCTACCACTCTAAATTCCAAGCATCTGCCTCTAACCCTAGGAAGCTCTTTGCCACCTTCTCCTCCCTCCTGAATCCTCCTCCCCCTCCTCCCCCCTCCTCCCTCTCTGCTGATGACTTCTTTTCAAAATGGTTGACGAAGGTCGACGACATCCGATCCTCGTTTGCTAAGTCAAACGACACCGCTGGTTCTGCTCACACTGCCCTACCCTGTGCTTTGACCTCTTTCTCCCCTCTCTCTCCAGATGAAATCTCGCGTCTTGTGACGGCCGGCCGCCCAACAACCTGCCCGCTTGACCCTATCCCCTCCTCTCTTCTCCAGACCATTTCCGGAGACCTTCTCCCTTACCTCACCTCGCTCATCAACTCATCCTTGACCGCTGGCTACGTCCCTTCCGTCTTCAAGAGAGCGAGAGTTGCACCCCTTCTGAAAAAACCTACACTCGATCCCTCCGATATCAACAACTACAGACCAGTATCCCTTCTTTCTTTTCTCTCCAAAACTCTTGAACGTGCCGTCCTTGGCCAGCTCTCCTGCTATCTCTCTCAGAATGACCTTCTTGATCCAAATCAGTCAGGTTTCAAGACTAGTCATTCAACTGAGACTGCTCTTCTCTGTGTCACGGAGGCGCTCCGCACTGCTAAAGCTAACTCTCTCTCCTCTGCTCTCATCCTTCTAGACCTATCGGCTGCCTTTGATACTGTGAACCATCAGATCCTCCTCTCCACCCTCTCCGAGCTGGGCATCTCCGGCGCGGCCCACGCTTGGATTGCGTCCTACCTGACAGGTCGCTCCTACCAGGTGGCGTGGCGAGAATCTGTCTCCGCACCACGTGCTCTCACCACTGGTGTCCCCCAGGGCTCTGTTCTAGGCCCTCTCCTATTCTCGCTATACACCAAGTCACTTGGCTCTGTCATATCCTCACATGGTCTCTCCTATCATTGCTATGCAGACGACACACAATTAATCTTCTCCTTTCCCCCCTCTGATAACCAGGTGGTGAATCGCATCTCTGCATGTCTGGCAGACATATCAGTGTGGATGACGGATCACCACCTCAAGCTGAACCTCGGCAAGACGGAGCTGCTCTTCCTCCCGGGGAAGGACTGCCCGTTCCATGATCTCGCCATCACGGTTGACAACTCCATTGTGTCCTCCTCCCAGAGTGCTAAGAACCTTGGCGTGATCCTGGACAACACCCTGTCGTTCTCAACTAACATCAAGGCGGTGACCCGTTCCTGTAGGTTCATGCTCTACAACATTCGCAGAGTACGACCCTGCCTCACGCAGGAAGCGGCGCAGGTCCTAATCCAGGCACTTGTCATCTCCCGTCTGGATTACTGCAACTCGCTGTTGGCTGGGCTCCCTGCCTGTGCCATTAAACCCCTACAACTCATCCAGAACGCCGCAGCCCGTCTGGTGTTCAACTTTCCCAAGTTCTCTCACGTCACCCCGCTCCTCCGCTCTCTCCACTGGCTTCCAGTTGAAGCTCGCATCCGCTACAAGACCATGGTGCTTGCCTACGGAGCTGTGAGGGGAACGGCACCTCCGTACCTTCAGGCTCTGATCAGGCCCTACACCCAAACAAGGGCACTGCGTTCATCCACCTCTGGCCTGCTCGCCTCCCTACCTCTGAGGAAGTACAGTTCCCGCTCAGCCCAGTCAAAACTGTTCGCTGCTCTGGCACCCCAATGGTGGAACAAACTCCCTCACGACGCCAGGTCAGCGGAGTCAATCACCACCTTCCGGAGACACCTGAAACCCCACCTCTTTAAGGAATACCTAGGATAAGATAAAGTAATCCTTCTAACCCCCCCCCCCCCCTTAAAAGAGTTAGATGCACTATTGTAAAGTGGTTGTTCCACTGGATATCATAAGGTGAATGCACCAATTTGTAAGTCGCTCTGGATAAGAGCGTCTGCTAAATGACTTAAATGTAAATGTAAACTTAACTGGGTGTGTCTCCCATAGACACCAATAGATGGGATTCGGTGGAAATGATGCGCGCGCGTCGATAGAGCCCGGAAGCCGTGCATTGTTATGATTCTGAATGGTCAGATAGCTAGCAACAGTGACAAGAAGCTGCCATGTGGGGAATCGTAGGTGTCTCGTTTCATCTAGTTTTGTCTTGTTCATGATACCATGACTTGTTTTGAATTATTTCATGTCAATGCTAAGATGGCTATAATTCACTAGCTAGCTAACCAACAACTGTAACAATACATTTGAGAGACAACAAGTGCTCATTGTGCAATAGTTTCCCCATAGTTGCACACCCGTCGGTTTTGTTGCTATACAACCAACCAGTCTATGCAATAGCAGTTGGGTCTGGTCTACTTAGTATATTGACTTTTATTCAACCAGAAACAAAACAGAAAAAAAGCTGAGTGGGGTGTCTCGCTTCTTCTGTCTCTTAAGATTCGTAGAACTACGCCTCCCCTGGCTTAAGGCGTGGGGATACATAGGTTCGGTTTGCTCCTAGCAGACCTCTGCTAGGCAAAGCGAACATCTGTGCTCGCATACTCCCTAAAGAGCTTCATGTTCTTTAGTGGTACTCTACCAACTATACATAACGTATAATACATAATGCGTCTCACATCGGGAACATAGATTCATTTACAGACAACTGTGTATGGAGAGAAACAACCAGTTTTAACAAGCACATTTGGAAATATGCAAGAGACAGCATGCTTACCCTGAGTCCAAACCACCCTAGCTGATTGCCCAAGCCACAAGATGGTGAGCACTGGGTGAGAAGGAGAGGAAAGGGACATTTTGGTGTTGTGTAACTGCTCCAACTTCCCTCCCCACAACTTACTGATAGTGAATATTCTTTAAACCATACACTGACTGTAACATATATTCTGACCGATCTGTTGAGTATAAAAACAAATGATAAAAAAACAGTGAGGTCCAGTATTTGGACAGTGACACATTTGTTGCTGTTTTGGCTCTGTACTCAATCACTTTGGATTTGAAATGATACAAAGTACAGACTGTCAGCTTTAATTTCATGGTATTTTCATTCATATCGAGTGAACCATTTAGAAATTACAGCACTTTTTGTGCAAAGCCCCCCCCCCCCCCCCCATTATAGGGAACCAAAACGATTTGGACAATTCACTTAAATATGTGTATTAAAGTAGTCAAAAGTTTACTACTTGGTCCCCTTATTCCTAGCGCACAATGACTACATCAAGCTAGTGACTCTACAAACGTACAGAGGCACAAAGATCATACCCCCAAGACATTACCAATAACAATGAATGATAGCATTGTTAGGGGGGTATGATATTTATGCCTTCAAATTTCTCACTCATCATTATTCACGATTAATTCAGGATTATCTGTAATCATGGTAGCAGCCACGTTATTGTAGAGGTGTTCAGAAACATATTCTATTCTTATTTACAATAAAAGTTATTACAAAATTACACAATACATTATTTACCATTCATTTCTGTTGGGCACAAAATAATCAAACACAGCCAAAACAAGTTTGCAGAACTCTTAGGAAGTCCCAAGGTTTTGCTCACCTGAGGTAGCGTATCATCTCATGTTAAACTGTAGACCACACTATTTACCAAGAGTTTTCATCTATATTCTTCGTAGCTGTCTATTTACCACCACAAACCAAATACTTTGGTTCCCTAAAATGAGGGGGTATGTACAAAAAGACCTGTAATTTCGAAACGGTTCACCAGATATGGATGAAAATACCCTCAAATTAAAGCTGGCAGTCTGCACAGAGCCAAAACAACAACACTTGTCACTGTCCAAATACTTTTAGACCTCACTGTATATAAAACAGGTCATTATTTAAAGATATTAAAAGAAAAAATGCATTGTAAATTAAGAATAATGGGGTGCCAACAAAGTTATTTTGTGCTGTTTATGTTCATTCTGTAAGACAGTACATGTACAATGTATGTATACTTATATACTGTAGGAGAAATAAATATCTGTAAATATGAATGCACTGAAAGCTGTCATTTTTATATTAAATCAAACCATTTACAAATGAATAAAAGTTTACAAAATTATAAATGTTAACATTTCAATTTTCAAGTCCTCAGCATTGTGGTTAATTGTTTAAAAAATAAATGTCCATCCATATAAATGTCCATATTGAACAAATACTCGTATGTACCTGTACCTGTTACGCTGAGCATCGCCATAGTGAATGAAACTGACGAGAATAATTGGTCCATAAATTCCAGAAATTAGATTTGAGCAATAGCAAATGGGCAAGATCTTAACTTCCTACACAAACTGTCAGTACTTTACATAATACTAGAAACTTAGTTATTCACAGAGTTCGAGCTGTTGGAGGAATCGAATACCAGATTAATTCAGCACATATTGAATTTTGAAGCCAGTGTAACATCTTTACACTTGTTTATCCAATCATTGATCATTGTAACTAGAATGGTTTCGAATTTTGTTATATTAGTTTGACTTTCTTGTCAAGAAATATTCACATCTGATGATGGGATTTAACAAAATGTTGGTACAATTATATATTTTGAAAAACACTTTTTTATGGATATGATGATTTTTACAAATTGATAATTCAATTTACAACGCAATAACCCCTGGATAAGGCTTATTCACTCTGTTAGAGAGAGGAGGCAATGTGGATTATGCCATTACTCATTGTTGTCCACAAGAGGGCAGTGTTGTTCTGCTTTTCTTTGCATCTGGCTTACGAAGTACTTGTGCAACACTAAGTAAGGAATCAAAAAAGAAATACACTGAACTGTCTGAACAAAACAATACCCTCATTGCAATTTGTAACACAGTTGAGATGTAGACTGTAAAATCCTTTGTTTTTGTAATGCAACATTAGTGTGGATTAAAGTAGCCACAACTGTGGTCCTATAAATCTTCTCATCCTAGCCAGGAGTGAATATATAAAACAGATATAGCAATATGTGGCTTGCTATACAGTACCAGTCAAAAGTTCGGACACCTACTCATTCAAGGGTTTTTCTTTATTTTTTTTACTATTTTCTACATTGTAGAATAATAGTGAAGACATTAAAACTATGAAATAACACACATGGAATCACGCATTAAACAAATCTTCAAAATAGCCATCCTTTGCCTTGACAGCTTTGCACACTCTTGGCATTCTCTCAACCAGCTTAATGAGGTAGTCACCTGGAAGCATGTCAATTAACAGGTGTGCCTTGTTAAAAATGAATTCCTGGAATTTCTTTCCTTAATGCGTTTGAGCCAATCAGTTGTGTTGTGTCAAGGTAGGGGTGGTATACAGAAATTAGCCTTATTTGATAAAAGACAAAGTCTTCACCTGGAATGCTTTTCCAACAATATTGAAGGAGTTCCCTTGAGAGAATGCTCAGGAACAATATATCCATATGCCATCTCTTCATAGGTTTTTTGGAGCATATACCCACGTGGGTGATTGAAAGATAAACTTAGGTCCACACTCTGGTAGGTTGCAGTAATGCTGTAAAGTTGGTTGCCAACCACCATATGAAGTCCAAAGAAGAAAAAGAAGCCTTAAGGAAGGAGAAGAGATGATGAGAAACTCATTTGGTTTACAGTTTTATCTGTGGATTAATTGTCGGAGTTGAGGACCTTGTGCATTTCAGGAAAAATAACCCAATGTTTACATACCAGTACAAATTAGCTAGTAACAGCAAGCTAGCGAGATAAATTGCCATAAATGTTTAATCCTTTTAGATCTGTCCCCAAATTAATATAATTGGTTCAGAGTTTGTTTTGATATTTCAACCTGCGCGTCCTGATCGCTTTGGTGTGGGTGACCAAAATCAATGTGCGCGCGTCCGGTTTGGTCAGCATGTAAGGAATTGTTGAAACCAAGAGAGATGAGGTTTCTCTGAGGAAATTCAAAGCCATATTTCACAGATTTGGGTCTCTTTTTTAAACAATAAAGGGCTGTGTGTATGAAAGTTGAATTTGGTTAGTTAAGTGATGTTATTTTGATATAGTGTCTTTCTCAAACCCAAGAACACAAGCCAGAGTGGACCACATTCCATAAAATATGCAGTTGAATATCACAAACTATTAAAGACAACAAAGAAAGCCAGAACAGAAGACATGATTATTCTGATGGTGTCACGAACATCGTCAGGGAAATGACCGGACCAAGGTGCAGCGTGGTGAGCGAACATCTTTCTTTATTAAGAATGTCGCCAACAAAACAAGAAACACCAAAAACGACCGTGAAGCTTACTAGGGCTATACAGGCCACTAACAAAGACAACTACCCACAACTAAGGTGGAAAAACAGGCTGCCTAAGTATGATTCCCAATCAGAGACTACGATAGACAGCTGTCCCTGATTGAGAACCATACCCGGCCAAAGCATAGGAACAGAAAACATAGAAATAAAGAAACTAGAAACCACCCTAGTCACACCCTGGCCTAACCAAAATAGAGAATAAAAGCCTCTCTATGGCCAGGGCGTGACAGATGGAACCACAAGACAATAAATGGGCACAGGGAGAAGATATTTATTCATAGAGTAGGCCTACCTGCCTTACATGCATTCGAGGGTACTATCCCACTGGGCACAAACTGGTTGAATCAATGTTGTTTCAACGTAATTTGTCAACGTATTGTGATGTGGAATCAACGTGGAAAATACATTGGATTTGAAAAAAGTCATCAACCAGTACTGTTTTCATCTAATTTCAACCAGCGTTGTAAACATTGCAATTAGGGTAAAACTTCAACTTAAATACATTAACTTAACCTGACTAACAGGTTGTTACATCAATTGAATTTCAACGTAATCATCAGAACTTTGTATACGTTGAAATTGCATAGAAAATTCCACATAGAAACGTAAAAAATCTTTATCATCCTATATTCACTATATATTGGGTGGTTGAAATAAATGTTATATTTTATTTGACCTTGTTTCAATGTCGATAGTAAAATGGTTGTCATTGTTTATCATTGTATATCATTGTTTAAACATCAACGATTCCTGCCTGAATAGTGACTCCTACTGGTATATGAGGGGCAATGCACTTCAGTGAGAACAAGTCTACCATCCAGATGCCTATCGCTATGTACCCTGCTTGGCTTTGGAAACAAGCTATGTCCTTTTCAGCTAACATATCATGTTGACACAATTACACATTGATCAGCTTCCATACTCATTTGAGTAAACTACCTAAATAACAAAGCATTTGCTGACCAGCTGGCAAGTGTCTTCACAGAAATGTTCAATCTATCCCAGTCTTTAAACCCAACATGTTTCAAGCTGACCACCATAGTCCCTGTTCCCAAAAGCTCCAAGGTAACCTGCCCAAATGGCTATCACCCTGTAGCACTCACATCTGTAATTATAAAGTGCTTTGAAAGGCTGGTCATGACACACATCAACATCCTAGACCCAGTCCAATTCGCATAACCGCCCCAACAGATTCACAGATAACGCAATCTCAACTGCACTTCACACTGCCCTCTCCCACCTGGACAAGAGGGGAAATACAGTAACTATGTGAGAATGCTGTTCATAGACTACAGCTCAGTGTTCAACACCATAGTCCCCTCAAAGCTCATCAATAAGGACCCTGGGACTAAACACCTCCCACGGAAACTGGAGCCTGGACTTCCTGACAGGCCAGTCCCAGGAGGTGAGCGTAGGCAACAACACTTCCGCCACGCTGACCCTCAACACGGGGATCGCTCAGAGGTGTGTGCTTAGTCCCCTCCTGTACTCCCTGGTCACCCACAACTGCATGGCCACGCACGACTCCAACACCATCATCAAGTTTGCTGAGGCTACGATGGTGGTTGGCCTGATCACCGCAAACGGTACCGGAGCGCCAAGTCTAGGTCCAAGAGGCTTCTAAACAGCTTCTACCCCAAAGCCATAAGACTTGTGAACACCTTATCAAATGGCTACCCAAACTATTTGCATTGCCCCCCTGTTACACCGCTGCTACTCTCTGTTATCATTTATGCATAGTCACTTTAATATCTCTACCTACATGAACATGTTACCTCAACTAACCGGTTCTCCCGCACATTGACTCTGTACCGGTACCCCCCTGTATATAGTCTCACTATTGTTATTTTACTGCTGCTCTTTTATTACTTGTTACTTTTATTTCTTATTCTTATCCGTATTTTTTTAAACTGCATTGTTGGTTAGGTTAGGTTAAGTAAGCATTTCTCTGTAAGGTCTACACCTGTTGTTGTTACACCTTGGTTTCTCAAATGATTGCCTCGCCTGGTTCACCAACTACTTCTCCGACAGAGTTCAGTGTGTCAAATCTGAGGGCCTGTTTCCGGGCCTCTGGCAGTCTCTACAGGGTTAAATTCTTGGGCCGACTCTTCTCTTCTCTGTATACATCAATGATATCGCTCTTGCTGCTGGTGAGTCTCTGATCCACCTCTACGCAGACGACACCATTCTGTATACTTCTGGCCCTTCTTTGGACACTGTGTTAAATAAAGGTGAAATAAATAAAAGTTGTATTTGGCACATGTGACTAATAAAATTTGATTTTACTGACAAGATATGACGGCTTATTACACAGAGATGGGAAAGGGGGTTTGGAAAATAGAGATAAAGGGACATTTATTTTGGATACATTCTAGGACTGTCTTCACATTAATCATATATATTGTATGATTGTGGAATGATTGTCCACCAGAGTGGTGGACTGATTGTGGACTGATTGTCCACCAGAGGTTACAATGTCTTTCTTCTTAGTTGTTCGGTCTCCAATGAGCTTTGTTCAGAACTTGTTCTTAGCTCATGTGGATAGTCAGAGTTTGAACCCCTTTTACACGGACAGGTGTAGCCTGTTCATGTTCGAGTATAGTCTGGTGAGTTGATCTTCTTCACCTCGTGTTGTTTCAACCATTTCCCACGTGTAGCTAACTTTCCACGTTTCCTGGTCTGGTAGTTGTGGTTATTCTCTCATCTAGTGTTAAGGTTGAGAGTTTCAGAGTATCTAACCATTTCAACATGTGGTCCATGGTCTCATGTCTTCTGGTATGATACGTTAATTCTTACCCAGTCCTTTTAAGCACTCTGGTCGAAAAGAGAGCTCTCTGATTTCATTCGGGGCATGGCTACTTAATGGACAACGTATCATCTAAACTATGATCTCGTTATAGTCTATCTTAACAAAAATATTCTCTTCATCCTTGATATTTCCTTCACAACGTAAAGCATTTAAACCTGACATACACAGTGTGAAAGCTCTTCAAGTTACAATATTTTCGGTAAACATTTTTATACCATTTTTTTTATGACATCACAAAATAGACATTAATGTTCCATAGACCATCTCTCATCATTCCCCACATCCGGATGTTTGGAAATATTGTCCCAGTGTTCACTTTTGGACGTTAGAGTTTTTGGGTGGAAAAATGTCTATGTAACAAAGGCACATTCCGATCACCACTCCTGAAGATTCCTGAAGACACTCCTGAAGATCACCACTCCTGAAGACCTGCTGCATACAATTTACGATTGGCTTGAGGTGTCATAAAACCACCACATCAATCCCTACTCCTTTCTGTGGGTGAGAGGGGTCTGGTGGACATTGATCCATTGTAACATGATCTTTGGATCCTCAGAGTCATGGCAGCTTATATGCACTTAACATTTTCTAATTTATTTTATTCCATGCTATTGTTACAAAATAGATTTGTGTTGACTTTGATTAGGGCGTGAGAATATAAGAGCATCTGCTAGGCTATATTAACAAATGAGGATTGCATAGCTCACCACATGATCCTCAAACCAAAGACTGGCCAAAGTCGTGATTCTAAAAGTGTGACAAAATCTATGGATAGTAGATTACAAATTTGTCTGTCAAACAGCTAGGGTTACCTCTTATTTCTTGAAAATGAAGAAATAGACTCCAACACAAACTCTCTTGTTGTTAGTAACCTAAAGTCAAATTAAAATGAAGGCCTCGAATTACCTTACTTTCAGCACCTATGCGCTGTCCATCTCCGCGGCAGAAGCTTCATAGTAATGTAAATTACTCAAATATGGCTAATTTTGACAAAAAGCTTCATTATGGGCAACGAAACATTGTTTTTTATTAAAATCAATTAAAGCAGTAGCAAGCTTACCTCCGGTCTTCCTTCTCATCTTCAGTCTCCTTCTCAAAAAGAACAGGATATCAGTAGGCCTAGTCCGCGTGCACAGATATTGCATTTCTTGGACAAAAAAAAAACTTTTGAAGCTTTTGACTCGCCTCCTGAAGTACCACCAAACAACAGCAGTCATTGGTTAGGCAGTACAAAGGGCAGTACAAACATCAGCAAGAGCAGGGCAGGCCGGGGGCTCATGATTGGGAACACCTATCCATTGCAATGTTTAGTGCAGTGTAGCCTTTTCTAAATACACCATCCCAGCAGCGCAAAAACTCTGGAAGGAAGTACATTTTCTTAGAAATATAACATATACGACGAGCATGCTCTTCGTATAGCCTAAGCCTATAGGATAGGCTATGGATTATTTTATTGAGACTACACTAGGCCTACTTGATATTGTGTGGCCAGCAGAGAATCAGGGATGAAGGGCATCATAGGGCACACATGGAGAAACTATAATAAGCAACTCATTCTCAAAGCCTGAGCAATATGACATTTCATCTATTTCAAATGACATTACCCTCCCCTGGACTAAATTAAATATACTAAACCCTCCCCCTGATTGAAATTGCATGACTTTCCCCCATTTTCCTCCGGGTAACAATTGTGTACATTTTGACCTTCTCCCTTACAATTAGCCCTATAATTGGGATGCCAAATTCATGATCCAACATTCTGAAGCATGATTTACCCTTCATGGTCAATGCTAAGGTTAATCATTGACACAAACCTGTCTTCCTCGTATGTATTGAACTTAGTAGGAAATCAGATAAATGTATAGACATGAACAAAATGCATAAGTGATTTGTGTTTTCCTTCAACTTTCTGAAGAGGCAACGGTGCAGGAATGCCCCTGTGTGTGTGTTTAGTTGTCTATGACTTTGTGTATCCATTAGCATTGACGCTAATGACATCCTCTTCAGGCAGATGGAAAGGCTTTCCCAAAACCCTTCTAAATGAAAGGTTACCGACAAAGTAGTCTATGCTTACCTGGCAGAATGATATCATGATTATTTGCAACAATCCATTCGTGATTTGTTTAGCAAACTCTACAATCACACGTGCTAAATAAACGGTGCTAACTAAGAAAATCTCTTACTGCTGCATGCTTAAATTAAAAGATATCTACACCCAAAAATGAAAATGTATTTTTCCCAGACTTTCCCAGGTCTTCTGATGTGGTTTAAGCATTGTTGTGGACTTTTTCTATTAATAAAGTGTGATTTTGAAAGTGAAACCTGGGGGAAAAAAGGGGGAAATCTGGAACCTGGAAAAACATAACGGAATTTAGGAAAAACTAAGATTTTCTAGGGCCCTATTTAAGGATTATTCTGGTCAACTTCTAATCTACATTCTTATACTGTAAAGGCATTCAAAAACATGAAACAATGGATCAAATTATGTAGGCCTATGCACTTCAAGCCCAGCTTGTTTGGGAAATGAAGAGAGAAGACAGACAGTATGATTACCTGGCCACTGCCCTTTGCAGTCCTTTTAACGGGTTGTGTGATTTAATCACCGATACCATTGAGTGACTTTGCTCTTGTGCCATAAAATGTGTGGTTAGGACGCAATCTAAAAATGAGAAGAGAAAGCTTGCCTATGAAGTCATTAACATTCACAGTGATGTACTCTCACTGTGGAAATTATGGGGCCCTGTCATTGCTCACGGCCTTCCTCCCGCATGCCCTTCTTAAAATACAATTCCTGCGCCTCATTTTTACAGGCCTGGTATAATGTGGTATTAAAATGCAAAGGCTTTTATTGAGTCAACTTATTTCAGACGTCTGTTTAATTTAATTAAATGTCAAGTGAAATGACAATTAGGTCTGGCACAATTACCGTGTAATCGTGTACCGGTTATGGATGAAGAGCATTTTTTTGTGGAACTAAAGACGGGAGGGCCAGGCATTTTTCGTGTAGTCGAGTCTGTTTCTGCGGTAACATAGACTTTAACAATGTGATGAAACTTTATTGCACCTTGCTGAAATAAGCAAGGGGGGGGGATTACTATTCAGCAGTGTTGTTGTCAAGTCACTAAACCTTGACTCCTAAGTCCTAAACCTTGATTTTTAAGTCTGGGTATTGCTGAAATAAGCAAGGTGCTGTACCAAATGAGTCTTCAGCTGCCTAGCCAATGCCCCTTTCCCTGCAGCACACATTGAAATAGTATGAATAGAACCGGCTTGGAACCTCTAACCCTGGCAATTTGACTGGTAAACTTATGGGTGCACTTGCAATGGCCGCCTGGTATTGTGATGCAATAATTTCCATGGTAATGTCAAACATTCATTCAAATGATGTTAACTGATGTGGCTCATACAATGGGATGTATTTTTTGTAATGTCATTTGTGGAATCAACATATCGCAGCACATATTGATGGGTAAACTTCCTGCTTTTACTTCTTGCTTTACTTTCATCTCCTAGCAACCAATTCCATGAGCAGCAGCACTTAAGAGCTCCTTCTAAAATTGCAATTTTTTGTTAAACTATTTTATATGTGAAAAGTTTAGTTATTTTAATGCAGTGGTGTGTTTTGCTCATCTAGAGGAATTGGAAGATATTTTTATTTTGTGGAAATAGTTTGAGATTTTGAGAGATTTATCGATTTGGTTCTTGCAAGGCTCATCTGCTGAATCATCAGGCAACACAATGAAGGAATGGAAGTGGACTATAAACCCAACAAGGACAATAAGAAGGGTGCATTTGTAAATTCACTTTGGCTATCTACTCAAATTTCAGAGCACTCTCATTTGAGTGTGCCATAGTGAAGAATAACTGAAGAATTTACGAACGCACAACACCTGTTGAATAGGACTGGTGTCAGTAAACGTCGGGGATTTTTTATTTTATTAAATTGTTGCCAGCAGCACAGTTAATCACCAACACTCTAGATAACATGACAACAGCCTAACCAGCTCTGCTAGGTCAGAGTGAGCTTGGGTGCTTGACTGCCATTGTGAGGTCAGAATGCTTGGATCAACCCTACTCATCGGCCAGAGCGTCCAGTGTGTGCACTAATTCTCAGCTAAGATCTTTCTTACCTTTGGAATGTATTTTAATTGTACATCAGGTGGGTTTTAGACCAGGTTATAGCACTATCTTTGCTGCATCCCTAGTTCTAAATTATGTTGTTAACTGTATTGGGAAAAAGGCAACATTGTGTTGCTCTCTTCATTGACCTGTCAAAGGCTTTCAATACTGTTGATCACTCACTGCTAATTCAAAGGCTTTCCTCAATTGGCACACTATTGGCATTCTTTCAACCAGCTTCACCTGGAATGCTTTTCCAACAGTCTTGAAGGAGTTCCTACATATGCTGAGCACTTGTTGGCTGCTTTTCCTTCACTCTGCAGTCCAACTCACCCCAAACCATCTCAATTGGGTTGAATTCGGGTGATTGTGGAGGCCAGGTCATCTGATGCAGCACTCCATCACTCTCCTTCTTGGTCAAATAGCCCTTACACAGACTGGAGGTGTGTTGGGTCATTGTCCTGTTAAAAAACAAACGATAGTCCCAGTAAGCGCAAACCAGATGGAATGGGGTATCGCTGCAGAATGCTGTGGTAGCCATGCTGGTTAAATGTGCCTTGAATCCTAAATGAATCACAGAAAGTGTCACCATCAAAGCACCCCCACAGCATCAAACCTCCTCCTCCATGCTTCACGGTGGGAACCACACATGTGGTTCACCTACTCTGCGTCTCACAAAGACACGGCGGTTGGAATCAAAAATCTCAAATTTGGACTCATCAGACCAAAGGACAGATTTCCACCGGTCCAATGTCCATTGTTTGTGTTTCTCGGCCCAAGCAAGTCTCTTATTATTATTGGTGTCCTTTAGTAGTAGTTTCTTTGCAGCAATTCAACCATTTGACCACGATGGCCTGATTCACATCTCCTTTGAACAGTTGATGTTGAGATGTGTCTGTTACTTGAACTCTGACGGATTTATTTGGGCTGCAATTTCAGAGGCTGGTAACTCTAATTGACTTATCCTCTGCAGCAGAGGTAACTCCGGGTCTTTCTTTCCTGTGACGGTCCTCATAAGAGCCAGTTTCATCGTAGCGTGTGATGGTTTTTGCGACTGCACTTGAAGAAACTTTCAAAGTTTCTTCAAGTCGATATTTTCTTAGAGTCAAACTTTTCTGGATTGATTGACCTTAAAACCTCTTGGCGCACAGATCCCTTTAGCGGGATCATTTTCGTCAACATCCGCTGAATTGCAGAGCGTCAAATTCAAATTAAATTACAAAAAATATTTAATTTCATGAAATCACAAGTGCAATATAGCAAAACACAGCTTAGCTTGTTGTTAATCTACCTGTCGTGTCAGATTTTGAAAATATGCTTTACTGCGAAAGCAAACCAAGCGTTTGTGTGAGGACATCGATCAGTAGACAAAACATTACAAACAGCTAGCAGCAAAGTAGCTTGGTCACGAAAGTCAGAAAAGCAATCAAATTAATCGCTTACCTTTGATGATCTTCGGATGTTTGCACTCACAAGACTCCCAGTTACACAATAAATGTTTGTTTTGTTCGATAAAGATTATTTTTATATCCAAAAACCTCCATTTGATTGGCGCGTTTTGTTAAGTAAACCACAGGCTCGTGCAGGTCATGACGGCCAGACAAAAATTCCAAATAGTATCCGTAAAGTTCATAGAAACATGTCAAACGTTTTTTATAAATCCTCAGGTTGTTTTTAACATAAATAATCTATAATATTTCAACCGGACGGTGAACTATTCAATACAAGAGAGAAAGAAAATGTTGAGCTACCATTGTCGCGCGCATGAACTAATCGAAGGACATCTGGCAGTCCACTGCTGCGATGTGATAAATCTCGCAAATTTTCAGAATAAAAGCTTGAAATTATGTCTAAAGACTGTTCATACCCTGTGGAAGCCATAGGAAAAGGAATCTGGTTGATATCCCTTTAAATGGAGGAAAGGCAGGCAATGGAACAGGGATTTTTCAAAATAAGAGCCACTTCCTGGTTGGATTTCCTCAGGTTTTCGCCTGCAAAATCAGTTCTGTTATACTCAAGGACAATATTTTGACAGTTATGGAAACTTTAGAGTGTTACCTATCCTAATCTGCCAATTATATGCATATTCTAGCATCTGGGCCTGAGAAATAGGCCGTTTACTTTGGGAACGTTATTTTTCCAAACATAAAAATACTGCCCCCTAGCTTCAAGAGGGTAATGCCTTAAAGTAATGATGGATTTAGTCCTATTCGGTATAAGACCATCTTCTGTATACCACCCCTACCTTATCTCAACACAGCTGATTGGCTAAAACACATTAAGAAGGAAAGAAATTCCACAAATTAACTTTTAACAAGGCACACCTGTTAATTGAAATGCATTCCAGGTGACTATGTCATGAAGCTGGTTGAGAGAATGCCAAGAATGTGCAAAGCAGACATCAATGCAAAGGGTGGTTACTTTGAAGAATCTCAAATATAAAATATATTTTGATTTGTTTAACACTTTTTTGGTTACTACATGATTCCATATGTGTTATTTCATAGCTTTGATGTCATCACTATTATTCTACAATGTAGATAATAGTAAAAAGAAAGAGAAACCCTTGACCGAGTAGGTGTGTCCAAATCTTTGACTGGTACTGTATATCTACTGATAGTGTTAAATCAGGTGTCCTGGATATTACAAAAGATGTCCCGCAGGTGTCAATTCTAGGTCCTGTACTTTTTACTGTTTACATTAACAATATTGACTCGCCTGTAAAGAAATGTACCTGCATTTGTATGTCACGCCCTGATCTGTTTCACCTGTCCTTGTGCTTGTCTCCACCCTACTCCAGGTGTCACCCGTCTTCCCCATTATCCCCTGGGTACTTATATCTGTGTTCTCTTTGTCTGTTGCCAATTCATCTTGTTTGTCAAGTCAACTAGCGTTTCGTCTCAGCTCCTGCTTTTCCCCAGTCTTTCTTTTCTCGCTCTCCTGGTTTTGATCTTTGCCTGTCCTGACTCTGAGCCTGCCTGCCTGATCACTCTGCCTGCCCCTGACCCTGAGCCTGCTTGCCGTCCTGTGCCTTTGTCCCTACTCTGGATTACCAACCTCTGCCTGATCTGAACCTGAGCCTGCCTGCCATCCTGTGCCTTTGCCACTACTCTGGATTAACGACCCTTGCCTGCCTTGACCTGTCGTTTGCCTGCCCCTGTTGCTGTAATAAACATTGTTACTTCAACACAGTCTGCATTTGGGTCAGTCTGATAGTGTATGCTATTGTTCCCACAGTTGACCAGGCTCTATCTTAACTACAGTCTACCTTCATTGTACTACAGAAAAACTTTATTGACCTGAAATTAGTACTGAATGCAGGTAAAACTAAGTCTGTTGTTCTCTAGAGCGCATAAAAAAATACGTCTGATTTAAGCATACGTACTTTGGTGTCCATATTCAACGTGTCTGTGCTTACAAATATCTGGGCACCTGGATAGACGAAAACCTTTCATTAAATAAGCATATTGATGAGTTAGCGAAGAAGCTGAGAATAAAAATGGGCTTCTTCTTTAGAAATAGGTCCTGCCTGTTCCTACCGGTCCTAGACAATGGCGACATCATCTATATGAACACAGCTGCCACTTCATTAAAGCCGTTAGATGCATTTGATCATATTACAGGCGACAATGTTAGTTATCATCACCGCATTCTCTACCAGAAAGTTTGTTGGCCCTCTTTGATGTCACATACTGTAGGTTAATACATTACTATGTTTTCATTTATAAAGCACTTTTACAAAAAGTCCCACTGTACCTAACATTATGACTAAACTCTCAACGTATGAGTTACCACACCTGGTCTCAGGGATGGCTAACTCTGGAAATTCCTTTGGTATCTACTGAATGAGGTAAATCGGCTTTTAGGTTTCTTGGAACTTGTTTGTGAACCAATCTTCAAATTGTAATTACATTTCATTTTCTGGTGCCTCTAGGGCAATTCAGAAAGCTGATTGAGGACCTTATTACTGATGAATGTGTTTTTTTATGACCGTGTTTTTCTTTCTGCTTACATTTTGTATTTATATTTTCATGTGTATTTTCTGTAATTTATGTAACTCAGGGCTCATCTGTAAGATATCTTGGTCTCAGTATGACTCCCTGATAAAATAAAGGTAAAATAAAATGGCCGCCAAGATCGCGTTAAATAAAATAAAAAAATTGCTTGTTTATGAATAACATTACTACTGGGCTGTCTGGCACCTCGCCAACATTACAGGCACATTTAGTCTTTGCCACTCCCTGGTGAGTGAACAATGAAACCGAGTAGGTCTCGTCAACAACACTTCACACTCACGAAGCAGCATTCTAACCAATGGCTCTACTAAAACCAGGGTATAAGAGACACTACTTCAAGTCTTAGGCAGGGTGATATTACCACAAGATGCTCGCTCTGGTGTTCGGCTTACCAGCCAGAGATACTAAATCTAGTACTCACAGAATTCTGACCTTCTACGCAGCAACCTCAGAGGACAGGCAGAGTCCAATTGTGTGATTCATGTCACGAAAGGATGACTTCACAACAATGGTCTGGATGTATCAGAGTATCTATACTGAACAAAATTATAAACACAACAGCTAGTGTTGGTCCCATGTTTCATGAGCTGAAATAAAAGATCCCAGAAATGTTCCATACGCACAAAAAGCGTATTTTTCTCAAATGTTGTGTTGACATTTGTTTACATCCCTGTTAGTAAGTATTTCTAATTCGCCAAGATAATCCATCCACCTGACAGGTGTGGCATATCAAGAAGCTGATTAAACAGCATGACCAATATACAGGTGCACCTTGTTCTGGGGACAATAAAAGGCCACTCTAAAATGTGCAGTTTTGTCACACAACACCATGCCACAGATGACTCAAGTTTTGAGAGAGCTGTTGCCAGAGAATTTAATGTTCATGTCTCTACCATAATCCACCTCCAACATCGTTTTAGAGAATTTTGCAGTACGTCCAACCGGCCTCACAACCACAGACCATGTGTAACCAAGCCAGCCCAGGACCTCCACATCCGGCTTCTTCACCTACGGGATTGTCTGAGTGTTAGGGTGTGTTGAGGATTATTTCTGTCTGTAATAAAAAACCTTTTGTGGGGACAAACTCTTTCTGATTTGCTTGGCCTTGGCTCCCCAGTGGTCGTGAAATCCATAAATTAGGGCCTAATGAATTAATTTCAATTGACTGATTTCCTTCTATGAACTGTAACTCCGTAAAATCTTTGCAATTCTTGCATGTTTCATTTATATTTTTGTTCAGTATATTTTTTGTTGGCATAATTAGAAAAATAAGAAATAACAAGCTTTCAGTTCAAGGTGTCTCAATTTCCTTTGCAAAAGGTACCATACTTGCATAGTTCTAGAAACCTTAAACAACAGGCTTTCAGTTCAAGGTATCTGCATGTGTCAGTTAGTAAAGCAAGCTAACCCTCCCTGCCTGACCAGTGAGAATTTTTACGCTTACTCGTTTTAACCAATGACAATAACGGCATTGCTAAGATGCTAACATGCTAAGCTGCACAGCTAGCAAATGCTAAAACCAACATGGAGAGCTAGCAGCTCGTGCTCAACACAAAATGTGAACATTCCATTGTAGAAAGATAACATTCTTAACGAACAGAATTTCGACTCAAAGTTTCAATTAAGTTCACAGGAAACATATTTGACTACTTTTTTACTAGACAGCGATATTTACACACTATCAATCAACAAATTTGAAGAGCAGAAATTCACCTACCTCTACCAATGCGAGCAGAAGGACAGAAAAAGTAGCCCACAACTGGTGAGGCAACAGGTTCATGGAGATGGAGTGAACCATTCCATAGTTTTAACTTATTTTCTAAATTGTCTTTTATTTTCTTATACCAACTCTGTTAAACTCAGATTACAGATACATATTTACATTGTGTTGATTATTTATTAATTCAATCTCACACAATTTTTTTTGTTGCATTTTGTGTGGCTTAATTCGTGTGAAAAGCCACATTTTTGTGCGGCTTAATTAATAGGAAAATATATTTTGGGGGGGCAAACTTCAGAACAATATTTTGAAAGTTATTAGAGCAATGCATGATGGGCAGTGGTGTTCTACACGGCCCTTATTTTGTGTCACACATTTACTTATATAATAATAAAAAAAACATGTTAAATAGTACCCGCAAAACACCAGTCTCAGCAAAACACCAGTTAACAACTAGACATTGTTAATGTTGTAAATGACTATTGTAGCTGGAAACGGCAGATTTTTTATGGAATATCTACAGAGGCCCATTATCAGCAACCAGCAAACACCAGTCTCAAGGTCAACAGTGAAAAGGCGACTCCGGGATGCTGGCCTTCTAGGCAGAGTTGCAAAGAAAAAGCCAAATCTCAGACTGGCCAATAAAATGAAAAGATTAAGATGGGCAAAAGAACACAGACACTGGACAGAGGAACTCCGCCTGGAAAGCCAGCATCCTGAAGTTTTCCCCCCAGAAATGTACTTAGCTATGAATGAAGTGGTACAAAAATGTGGGTCTTTCCAACGATTTAAGTAGCATTTTTTTTGTATTTTCACATGAATTAAGCCACACAAAAACACACAAAATCTGCTAAAATACTTTTTGTACATATCTGCACGAATTTAGTGTGAGATTGTGTTGAAATACTGCACAAATATAGTCGTGGTAAAATAATAACGCAATACCACAGCAGATAATTAATTCAAAACCAAAATCCATTCGAAATACCTAATTGGCCTAGTTCACTCTGCTGATTTATATATATATTTTTTAATTTACCTTTATGAAACTAGGAAAGAAAGTTAAGAACAAATTCTTATTTATAATGACTGACTACCCTGGCCAAAACCTTGCCTAAGCTGGGCGATGCTGGGCCAATTGTGTACCGCCCTATGGGACGCTGGTTGTGATACAGCCCAGGATCGAACCAAGGTCTATAGTGACACCTCTAGCACTGTGATGCAGTGCATTAGACTGCTGCGCCACTCGGGAGCCCTTCCACTGAATCAAGTGGAAGTATTCATACACCTGGTATATCAAAATAAAATCTCTCTTATTCATAACCTAGGGAAACATTACCTTGCTGTAAGTGTTAACAAAATGGCTGCCCACCAATATTCATTATCTTTCTATGATGATTAGGCTATTATAAAGATTATTGCCTTGTACGCCTTGTATATACAAATGTTCACCTTCATGTTTAGGTAATTCTCTGTTCACAAATACAAGCACAGTAAATACACACTAGTGGTCTTGAACAGAAGCCAGTTACATAATTCTCAAACGTTCACACAACCTTTTTGAATTTTTCTCCAACTATATTGTTCCAAAACAATATCAAGCTCCAAAGGTAGCTTTGTAGTTCAATAAAAATATAAAAGGTACATCTATTTGCATTTGTCTTTTATTTAAGAGTATCCTATTGGGACCATGGTCAGTGAATTGAAATTAACACAATAAAACTTTAAATTGAAGTCCTCTCCCTAACCTGCTCTAGCCTATGGTCCGAAAGTCTGAAGCTAGGCATTTTCTATAGAGCTTGTGTCTCCCATAAATGTTCTCTGTACTTACCCATTAGAGACTGTGTCCTGTGGTCTCACTGTGACTTGGAAGGCCACCACTAGAAATTGACTTTTTATTACACTCATACATCACAGGCCCATAGTTTAGAGTCAAGACAACAAAGGCGATTTCCCCCTTTGCTTTCCTCCAATGGTGAAGGAGGGAAAATAACAATTGATGGAAAGATGGCCATTGCCAAAAGTGCCGCTGCTGTTTTAGGCCAGTCGTATTCATGCTAGATGCCGGCTACGGTAGAAAATGTAAACAAGAGTCTTCCTTCATCTGAAGGTACCCTTGGACAATACTGTTTTGCATTTAGATTATTTCATGATGACATATTTGTTTGTGATAATATGTAACTTTCAAAATTAAACAACACAAATTAATTTGAAAACCTGTTTGTACCCTAAAGCTCCATCTCGCTACACGACCATCTAAGCTAATCAAAGGAAAATGTGCGTGGGGGAATTACTAGCACAATCTTCATTGTGTCTCATAGGAAGGTTACTGTGGGCCTTGCTGCTTTAAATTACAGGCTTCAGAGTGCCATGGCAACCGAGCACTTTGCGGCCAAGCATCAGTCCATGTTGAACGAACATAATGTTCATGGTTTTATTTCTACCCGGGTTCATGGAATTTGGTATACCTTTGTGCATTCTCTCATCCATCTTTCTAATGGTATTCTATTTCGTTCTCAAGCAGGTCCCACGTGGGCTCTTCGTTTTATTTTTACTAAAGTCTTTGAAATGAACTATTAGTTGTTCTTGCGAGTCCTTGGTAGCTTTTAATAAAATAGCATTGAACATGTAGAGAACATACTGTCTTGTTTTGCTGTAGGGCACCCCAATTAAATCAAATCAATGTTTATTGGTCACGTACACAGTTTTGCACGTTATCGCATGTGCAGGGAAATACTTGTTTATAGCTCCAATGCAGCAATTGTAACGGCTGTTGGTGGAAGAAGGAGTGGACCAAAACGCCCCGTGGTAAGTGTCCATGTTAATATTTATTTTAACTCCGAACACTAAAACAAAATAACAAACATAGCCCAACACGAAACAGTTCTGTCTGGTGCAGACACAGAGACAGAAAACACTACCCACAAACACAGGTGGGAATAGGCTACCTAAGTATGGTTCTCAATCAGAGACAACGATTGACAGCTGCCTCTGATTGGGAACCATACCAGGCCAAACACAGAAATACAAAACATAGAACAAAACATAGAATGCCCACCCCAACTCACGCCCTGACCAAACCAAAATAGAGACAGAAAAAAGGAACTAAGGTCAGAACGTGACAGCAATATCTAGCAATACATTAACAATGCACACATAATCCAAAAGTTTTTAAAAAAGAACAAGAAATTAAGACATATTAGATTGAGCAATATCAGAACAAGCAATGTCAGAGCCCAGAATATAAATATATATGGGCAGTATATGAATAGAAAAGATGAGTACAGCAGAAGCTATATAGGATGATCCATGACTAGAATACAGTATATGGAGTGCTGTCGGAAAGTAATCAGACCCCTTGACTTTTTCCACATATTTATTCTAAAATTGATGAGGATTTGTATTTATTTATTCAATCTACAAACAATACTCCATAATGACAAAAACAGGTTTTTATACACTGTTGCAAATGTATTCAAAATAAAAAATGGACCTTATTTACATAAATATTCAGACCCTTTGCTATGAGACTTGAAATTGAGCTCAGCTACATCTTGCTTCCATTGATCATCCTTGATGTTTCTACAACTTGATTGGAATCCACCTGTGGTAAATTCAATTAATTGGACATGATTTTGAAAGGCTAAGGTCCCACAGTTGACAGTGCTTGTCAGAGCAAAAACCATGCCATGAGGTCGAAGGAATTGTCCGTAGAGCTCCGAGACAGGATTGTGTCGAGGCACAGATCTGGAGAAGGGTACCAAAAAATGTCTGCACCATTGAAGGTCCCAAAAACACAGTGGTCTCCATCAATCTAAAACGGAAGAAGTTTGGAACCACCAAGACTCTTCCTAGAGCTGACCGCCTGGCCAAACTGAGCAATCGGGGTAGAAGGGCTGTGGTCAATCTGACAGAGCTCCAGAGTTCCTCTGTGGAGATGGGAGAACCTTCCAGAAGGACAACCATCTCTGCAGCACTCCACCAATCAGGCCATGAGAAACAAGATTCTCTGATCTTATGAAACAAAGATTGAACTCTTTGACCTGAATGCCAAGCGTCACATTTGGAGGAAACCTGGCACCATTCCTACGGTGAAGCATGGTGGTGGCAGCCTCATGCTGTGGGGAGGTTTTTCAGCGGCCGGGACTGAGAGACTAGTCAGGATCGAGGGAAAGATGAACGGAGCAAAGTACAGAGAGATCTTTGATGAAAATCTGCTCCAGAGTGCTCAGGCCCTCAGACTGGAGTGAGGTTCACCTTCTAACAGGACAACGACCCTAAGCCCACAGCCAAGACAACGCAGGAGAGGCTTTGGGACAAGTCTCTGAAAGTCCTTGAGTGGCCCAGCCAGAGCCCATACTTGAACTCGATCTAACATCTCTGGAGAGACCTGAAAATAGCTGTGCAGCAACATCCTCATCCAACCTGACAGAGCTTGAGAGGATCTGTAGAGAATGGTAGAAGCTCCCAAAGTACAGGTGTGCCAAGCTTGTAATGTCATACCCAAGAAGACTCAAGGCTGTAATCTCTTCCAAAGGTGCTTCAACAGAGTACTGAGTTAAGGGTCTGAATACTTATGTAAATGTGATATTTCCGTTAATTTAAAATAAATGTTTTTGCTTTGTTATTATGGGGTATTGTGTGTAGATTGATGAGGAGGGAAAAAACTATTTAATCCATTTTAGAATAAGGCTGTAATGTAACAAAATATGGGTCTGAATACTTTCCAAATGCACTGTACATATGAAGTGGGTAAAACAATATGTAAACATTGTTAAAGTGACCAGTGTTCAATGACTATGTACGTAGGGCAGCAGTGTCTAAAGTGCAGGGTAGAGTACTGGGTGGTAGCCGGCTAGTGACTGTGTCTAAAGTTCAAGGCAGGGTACTATGCGGAGGCCGGCTAGTGATGACTGTTTAACATTCTGATGGCCTGGAGATAGAAGCTGTTTATCAGTCTTTCAGTCCCAGCTTTGATGCCCCTGTACTCTCTCTGCCTTCTACATGGCTGTGGGGAGAACAGGCCGTGACTTGGGTGACTGAGGTCCTTTATGATCTTCTTGGCCTTCCTGTAGATGTCCTGGAGGTTAGGCAGTGTGCCACCGATGATGCGTTGGGCTGACCGCACCACCCTCTGGAGAGCCCTACGGTCACGGGTGGTGCTGTTGCCGTCCGTACCAGGTGGTGATACAGCCAGACAGAATGCTCTCGATGGTGCATCTGTAGACGTTTGTGACGGTCTTAGAGCCAAGCTCTAAATTTCTTTAGCTTCCAGATGTATTTCTCCTTTAAAAGGCAGAGTGCTTGCTTGATTGATTCAAAGCTGTCCTGCTTTTTCTTTTCTTCTCTGCAAGTTGGTCCCCTGTTGTTTCCTTGAGTGTTGCTGTGCTGAGGCTTGTGTTGTGACTCGTCTACAGTAGCCAAGCAGAGCTCATTTGGAGGCGGCTACTCTAACTTCAATGCAAAATGACCAGTGTTTTCATTCCCCTTACAGTAGTGTGAGGAAGAGCTAGCGTAATGAGCTATTGATTCCGTTGGGCTGTGAGAAAATCCTTTGTAGTGATTGAAAAAACTGACCTTACACTTAACCTGAGCCACCACTCCCGATCAATAGACATTACACCTTCCACAAACCCTGACACACAAATCGATAGTGGTGTATTATCAGGCCGTTGGCGAACACAGGAGATGCATGGGGAATAGGGAGGGACCCCATCACTTAGTGCCTGTGTTAGATGGTAATGAGGATGCCTCAATTTAGGTTGGATGGAGAGGGGGAGGTAGTGTCACCTCTCTTCAAAGCCAGCTGATGGAAGGTTTGGGTGACACCAACCACATTTCCAGTTTTTATGCAAGTAAAGTCATACCATATACAAATAATTACGACAGCTGTGGTGGAAACAGGATGTTTCGGTACAATTTTATAAATGCCAACAGGTAATTTGTTCGTTCGACATGGTGGGATCTTTATGTGTCTGTAAAATGTATTATGCAAGAAATGGCGGTGGAAACGCCTTTATGTGCAAATTTTGGTGTGTGGTCCTCCCACTATGACTCGGGAAACCATACATTTTAAATTAGGCTACAGATGAAATAAGTTATGGTGAACTTCACAGGCTGGTGAAAGTGATGCTTGATGCTCCTTTCCAATAAATGTTGAGGGTCTTATTCTGGTGAAATGACGATCGATGCTTGTTTGGCATTTTGACAAATAAAAACATTCACATTCCCCTTCATAATCTCATCATGTGGACTAGCCTTCCCACAGAGCCTAACCACACGGTATCTGTGAGCTATTGGCTACAGCATGTGTCTAGACCAGAGCAGGCACATTTGTTAACGCAACATCAGCAGAGTTAAAAATGCGACGGAAACACATTCAACAATTGATTTTTATTCGGTACATGAAAACTTAAACAAAAAAGTACATTTTGAGTGCACTTTGTCATCACACGCTGATTTTTCTCTGCAACAAGTCCGTTTGGTGGAAACACCACTGGTGGGACAATGCACATATATTTCTTTATGAGGATTTCAGAAAGTTTGCATGAATTGGATGGAAACCCAATTTCTGTCATAGAAATGATGCTATGTTGATCTTTACTGATCATGACAAGCATCCAACTTGTAACGTCTGAATTTAGACTGAACTTTTGACTATTATGTTTGTCATAACAGGGTTACATGTATTTCAGTCCGCATTGGGTTATGTCTGGGGGCTTGAAGTGACATATTTTCTAAATTCAGCAGCGGTGGAGATGAGGATTAGTTCAGTTTCATTTTTCATTATTAGGCCCTGAATCAATTTTGACTGGCCCTACTTGGGAAACAATAAATGGCACATTATACAGTATATACAGCAAAAAGTGACATAGATGACCTTGCATGATAGAAATAAGTAAAAGCAATACAATCGACACTTGATTAGTTTACCATCCCTATGAATGTGCTGGTCCTTTCCCAAACAGGCATTTTCCTAGACACCTACGGAATCCCTAAACTGAGAGCATGACAGATGAATCTCCCCACCAGTTTAGGCCCTCAAAGACAGGTCTGATAAAAACCAGGGATGGCACACTTACATGGTTATCACAGGCCTGTTGCCTTATCATGACAGGTGACAGAGTGGGGACGATCACCTGGATGTCCGCTCTCATCCCCCCTACGTACGTTTTCAGGAAGTTACGGTTTTATCCAGGTGTTACTTTGTTGTTTTAGGTCTATTAGGTTGTTATAGGGATGTTAACAGTGAACTGTTAATCGATTTGACCGGTCATACTTATTGGTTTACAGGTTAATTTGCATAATTTTGTGGAATTAAATTGTCCCGTGTTTTTCATTAGATCATCATGTATCTTATTTATCAAATGTGCATAGCATTGAGAGCCTAGTTTGAGTGGAATAATATCACTAGTCTGGCAGAGAGTTGCAGCTCCTTGAACAATGCTCCTTGACCTGAATAATATCACCTGTCTGACAGCAAACGTTGCAGGTACTTGAACAACACTCCTTGAGCTTTGGGCCAGTAACCTAACGGTTTCTGGTTTGAATACCCGAGCCTACAAGGGGAAAAATCTGCCGAGGAAGGCACTTGAACCCCGATTTGCTCCAGGCATCGTTCTACTCTGACTGACCCTGCTATAAGCCCAATCAATGCGCAACAATTATAAATGCAATGCATGTTGAAAACAGAGTTTTTATGGCCACAATTAAATGGAGGAAAATCCCTGCTTTCTATTGCTACAATTTCTATTTCTCACCTCCTAGTTGAAGTGCGTCCTCTATTCGAATGCATACAGTAGGCAACTGTAGGCAGGCTATCAGCACGTCGCCCATCACTTTGCAATATGAGCTGGAAGTAGTGTGCATTTTGAGAACATATACTTAATTATTTGAAACTTGAACGTTTTACTTCATATTATGAGGCATGTCTTACCTTGCTTCAAAGTAGCCTAGACAAAATCCGACCATAGAAACATTGAGGAAATTATTTTATAGGCCGTGGCTGTGAATACGGAGTTTTCGCCGCCACCCCGCCCCTCCGGAAAATGATTTCACAAAGCTAAGGATCTTTACACACACATGATAAAACGGTCGGTGAACGTCTCTGGAATCGCTGAGCCGGAGGAGTGGTATTAATCCTACTGTATTGGGTCATAAATATACCTCAGTGGCTGTATTCCTTGCGGCCAGCAGGTCAAACGAACAACTAACATGAAATTCACAGATTGGGGTCATGACTCTCGAGTTGTTCAAAAAATTAAATCGCTGTTTTGACTGCCTCAAATCAAATCACATTTTATTTGTCACATGCTTCCTAAACAACAGGTGTAGACTAACAGTGAAATGCTTATTTAAGTGCCATTAACAACAATGCAGTGTCTTGCTTGTGTTTAATATGCTTGCCTAAATAGCTGCATGTAACTCAGCAGGTAAGAAGAACATGAAATCGCAAGACTGCCTGTTTGTGTCGTGCTTATGTTTGCAATACTGTTATAACAGACAACAACGTTTGTACAGACATGTCAATCATGTCTTGTGTACAACATTTAAATAGCTGCATGTAGACTTTGCCTCCGGCCAAACACTACGCCACACCCACAGACGTTAGTTTCTTTCTCCACAATTGATCTGGATCTGAGTACCTCCCCAACTATTTATAGAATGCATACATATTCTAACAGTTCTGATTGGTCCCAGAAACCGATGGGTTGGGCCAGAGCCAAAAGACACGTGAGTAAAGTGGCATCTTGAAAACTTGTCATTGACTTTGATACTCTGATTTGTTGGAGATAATCCAATAGCTAATGACTTTTTTTGTACCACACCCCTCATTTTTGCATCACCACAAACAACTTCAAATATGGCAGTCTCAGACTGAAGTATGTAACAAAAATTGCATGTTACATTATCAGTTGGCCATACAGCAAAAATACATTTAACCTCTTTGGCACTGTTCATGTTTGACATTTAATGTCCACCGTTTCGGACGTTGAATATGAAAAAAAACACATTGTTGTCAAAAAAAGGCACTCACACATCTGAGCTATCTTTGTTGCAGGTGCATGGTAACAGTTGGATAAGATTAGAAAAAATGTAAAAACCCACTCGCTGCTCTTGCTAGTATCCCTGCTCTTTATTAAACTTCAATAAAGAGCCGTGATTTAGCTTAGTTAAATTGAAAATTATCAAATGAGGTAAAAGGTCAGAAAGAACCAGAAATATAATATACAATCTATAACTAAATATAAAATTATTTTAGAATATGTATGTTATTTCCTCCTATCTATTATCTATGTTTAGATAATTTAACATGCGTAACAGATGCATTTAAGAACCTGTGTTTTTCACAACTAACCAACTGGGGATGCAAATTTCAGTCAATTTTGCTGTCGACTCTAGGGACCTCATTAACCGGTTAACAAACTGTAATTTGGTTTCCAAAGAGTAAAAAGACGTGACCAACATAAAATGCTATAAATCCATACAAGGAACATACATTTGAAACATGAAACAATAGCAAGAATATCTTCTGACAGCCAAAGGGGCTATATTGTTGAACATGCAACTGCCAATGTAAAACAGCATTCGCGGGAAAACACTGTTCTAAACAGCGCACCTGATGCGAGCGGTTCCATGTGTGACGTGTGACAGAGATTAGAATTTTTGTTATAAACTTTAAAAAAGGATAATCTAAAGATGGAACTACAAGGACAAGTTGCTAATATGACTAGGATTGTGCCTTTGGCTTCTGGACAATGAAAGAAAGTTGATATGAAAACCAATAGCACAGGAAAGAAATGCTGGTTTCAATGGCATACAAGGAAGTCTTGATAGTGGCTGCTGTTCTGGATTTTCTAGAACCCGATTTGACGTAGCTAAAGATACATAGATTTGTTGGAACTAGAAACAGTAGCATTTCACTGCACCTACGATAACATCTGCAAAAGTGTGTACACGACCAATAAACTTGGATTTGATATCTGCGCATGTGCAGGATTTTTTTTAAACATAGCTGCCTCCCAATGCCCACTCCTATACCTATTGCATTCCTCAGTTGGCAATTTGTAAGCACGATTTCATGTTATTGTTTCAGGAGGGGAGTTAGGCTACATTTTCCTGATTACTCAAACTAAATTATTCTGCTGCTCTTTGTTTGTGAAATCCACCGTAATGTTTGTGACTGGTTATGCAATGAAAGAAACGCTTATTGTTGAGTTCTGGTCGTCTTTCTTAGGTCAAAGTGGACAACTCTTGGAAGTTACAGCTACTGTACTATATCTTTCTGCGTAGAGCTGGGCACACCACATTTGTCATTATAGTGTATAATCAATCCACATCCACAACCATAGCTAAATAATAGCCTTGTCGGACAGTACTCCTGTGCAGCAGTTGTACTGTTTCTCTTCCCCTCTCAGACTATGACCCTTAAAATAGAGTGATTTATGGAGATGAAACATTGTCAACAGAAAGTATTTTTATGTTATTTATTTAACCCTTATTTTACCAGACAAGTTGCTGGGAACACATTCTCACTTACAGCAACGACCTGGGGAATAATGACGGGGGAGAGGAGGGGGGGATGAATGAGCCAATTGTAAGCTGGGGATGATTAGTTGACCATGATGGTATGAGAGCCAGATTGGGAATTTAGCCAGGACAACGCGGTTAACACCCCTACTCTTACAATAAGTGCCATGGGATCTTTAGTGACCACAGAGAGTCAGGACACCCGTTTAACGTAACATTCGAAAGACGGCACCCTATACAAGGCAATCATTGCCCTGGGGCATTGGGATATTTTTTTTAAACCAGAGCAAAGGGTGCCTCCTACTGGCCCTCCAACACCACTTCCAGCAACACCTGGTCTCAATAACAACTTTGAAACATTGTGATCAGAAAGTAGCAATAACAACTGATTTGAGGATTTTTGTCATAACAGAATAAAATACAAATATAAGAATAGGTAGCCCCTTAACTGACACACTATGCCAGCATTTTGAATGAGAAAATAGCTTGACAAATCAATTTATGACTATGTATTTAACAATTTCCTTAATGCTAGGATACATTTACCAATGGCGACAGTTGTTGTACCTCAAGTCAACAAATAAAATGCTCTCGTCCCTCACCTTCTCTTTGTAAGGGACCCTTACAAAAAAATGCTCTCGTCCCTCTTTGTAAGGGAAAATATTCTTCCTACCGTACTTTAAGGAAACAGAAAGAGAGGCAAAGACTGCTTTAAACAGCTCAAGCCACGTGCAGTGACTAAACAACGACACGCCGTCGTTGTTGTTTATTCTTTACATTTCCCCACTGAGCGCTTGCGTGGATGTAACCCCCAAAGTGTTTGGTGCGTGTGTCCCGTGGCAATATTTCAGAGTGTTTGACTGATGGCGCATTGAGGCGGGACAGATGGACGTGCAGTGACAGATTGCCTGTGCCAGGGCCTGACACAAAGCCATTCAGCCCATGGAAATGATAGATGCTGAAGCTAATTTTAAACACCATTAACTAAATTAACGCCGTCAGAGCCGCCGTTTGCTAACTGGGACACAGTTGGTGGGTTAAGATAACACCTGCGGTCACCTCTGCCCGCCTGTGTCTCACAGCCCATCCACATACATTCAATAATGTTAGTATACCATGATCGGTATCCATCATTAAGCATATGTAGTGTTCCGAGACAGACGTTTAGGACGCATTAGGACATAATCGTTTTGGTGTTGGCGACACATTCTTTGTTTGGACAGCTAGCCTCCTATATACTGTATCAGGTTTAATTGCTCCAGCTCTAATGGTGCATGGTATAGAGCAGGTGTTTCTCAATCCCTTCCTGGGGCATAGGTCAGCCTACAGCTCTTCCTCTTACTGAAACAACACGTCTTCAAAATCAAAACTTTTCCATCCCATTCTCGCCACCACTGCAGGTTTGACAGAGTTGATGGTACGCCAACAGCAACCAACGATCTGGGTGCTTGATCCCACTTAACCATAAACGGAGTATGAATTGTTACAATGTCTCTGCACAAAAAAACGCACCCCTTCACGGGTCTATTATGGGCTAAATCTGAGAAGGAGACAGAGAGGGGAAGATACGTATCTTTCTGCTCGACTCTTTCATCACACCATGGATGATAAGAGTTTGAGCCTTTTCACACTATTGAGCAGAGCTAGGGCAAACCGACCAGAGCTGTACTGTGCTGGGCTGGCTGTTTTGACAATAGGTAGAATGTAAAACTATGAAACAGTTATAGCTAATGAATTGAAGTACCATTGATCCTGAGTTTCAGTCTGCTTTTCCAAAACTTTCTGAGTCGGGTATTGATGCTCTCTCTCTCTCTCTCTCTCTCTCTGCCTTGGGACTCTATGCAAACCAGTTATCCAATGCCTCATTATCCCACAAATCAATGGGCTCTCAGATGTTGATTGGTGTCTGTGACTTTGTTATCCATTCCATGAAAATCCCCATTGGCTTCTGAGGTTGGTCCATGCATGCTAATCTATGATAGAGGAATAGCAAACTGGATGGAAGTACATTGCAGACTATCAGCTTTGAACAGGACCTTATACTTTGCTACTTCTTGATAACATTTGATACAAAGCAGCTTGTATCAAACAAAACTGCAGATGGTGATTGAGTTAGTGTCTTTAGGATGTACTTTTTGACACAGCATATAAAGTCCTTATTAAAGGGTACTTATAGTCGAGTTGTTCAGTAGCATAACCTGGATATTACATTGACTTGGAAGTGTAACTACATTCAACCTTGTGTTAAGGTCACACACAGGCTGCTGATGTTTATTGATGTTGCTAATTTAGTTTCCGTGATGAAGGGACAACCTCCTGTGCTCTGTAGGCAGCTGACAGAGAGGCGGCACTGCATGACAAATGACTGAGACAAAATGTCTGGCAGCTCTGTAATTACTCTCATCTTCCGCTGATTAAAAACAAATATGGCTACTTTAAAGCTAACTTGGGGGCTGATGTTACTCATACGCTTGAGTAAATATTATTACAACCCTGGGTAACCTTAAAGATGCACTCCGGGATCTTAAGCACAATCGATTTTTTAACATAGTGCACACATTGCCAAATTCATATATTCTAGGAATTGCAAAATTCGTAACATATCACACGAATTGGTTGACTTAGTACACAACTTGAGAGTGCATCTGTAAAATGAAATGATAAAAACACAATGGTTTTAAATGGGCATAGCAATAATATACAATATACACCATCACCATAAAGCATAATAATGTACACCATCACCACAACGCATGATAATATACACTATCACCATAAAGAATAATAATATACACCATCACCATAAAGCATAATAATATACACCATCACCATAAAGCATAATAATATACACCATCACCATAAAACATAATAATATACACCATCACCATAAAACATAGTAATATACACCATCACCATAAAACATAATAATATACACCATCTCCATAAAGCATAATAATATACACCATCACCATAAAACATAATAATATACACCATCTCCATAAAGCATAATAATATACACCATCACCATAAAACATAGTAATATACACCATCACCATAAAACATAATAATATACACCATCACCATAAAACATAGTAATATACACCATCACCATAAAACATAATAATATACACCATCTCCATAAAGCATAATACTATACACCATCACCATAAAACATAATAATATACACCATCTCCATAAAGCATAATAATATACACCATCACCATAAAGCATAATAATGTCACGACTTCGACCGAGGCAGGCTCTCCTTCCCGTGCGGGTGGCGTTCGGCGGTCGTCGTCACCGGCCTATTAGCTGCCACTGATCTTTTTCTCCCCCTCCCTATGTGGTTATTGGGTGCACCTGTGGTGTATTAGGGTTAATTAGTTGGGCTTATTAGTCAGCCGGCCCGCACGTTTCTTTGTGCGGGATTGTTTGCTTGTAAGTAGTGGTGTTGATTGTGTGCTACGTGTTTTCTGGACTATGTTCCTTTTCCCCGTGTCTGGGGTTGGTTAGATAGTACACCCAGTGTGTTAACAGGGTGGACTAGATGGTCCGTGTTCATTAAAGAACATTTTGTATTTGGCACCTGCTGTTTCCTGCGTGTTGACTCCACACTCCGACACCCAGGCCTTACAAATAATATACACCATCACCATAAATCATAATAATATACACCATCACCACAAAACATAATAATGTACACCATCACCACAAAGCATAATAATATACACCATCACCATAAAACATAATAATATACACCATCACCACAAAGCATAGTAATATACACCATCACCATAAAACATAATAATATACACCATCTCCATAAAGCATAATAATATACACCATCACCATAAAGCATAATAATATACACCATCACCATAAAGCATAATAATATACACCATCACCACAAAACATAATAATGTACACCATCACCACAAAGCATAATAATATACACCATCACCACAAAGCATAATAATATACACCATCACCATAAAGCATAATAATATACACCATCACCATAAAGCATAGTAATATACACCATCACCATAAAGCATAATAATATACACCATCACCATAAAACATAATAATATACACCATCACCATAAAACATAATAATATACACCATCACCATAAAACATAATAATATACACCATCACCATAAAACATAATAATATACACCATCACCATAAAGCATAATAATATACACCATCACCACAAAGCATAATAATATACACCATCACCATAAAACATAGTAAAATACACCATCACCATAAAACATAGTAAAATACACCATCTCCATAAAGCATAGTAATATACACCATCACCATAAAACATAATAATATACACCATCACAATAAAACATAATACTATACACCATCACCATAAAGCATAATACTATACACCATCACCATAAAACATAATAATATACACCATCTCCATAAAACATAATAATATACACCATCACCATTAAGCATAATACTATACACCATCTCCATAAAGCATAGTAATATACACCATCTCCATAAAGCATAGTAATATACACCATCACCATAAAACATAATAATATACACCATCACCATAAAACATAGTAATATACACCATCACCATAAAACATAATAATATACACCATCACCATAAAGCATAATACTATACACCATCACCATAAAACATAATAATATACACCATCACCATAAAGCATAGTAATATACACCATCACCATAAAACATAATAATATACACCATCACCATAAAGCATAATACTATACACCATCTCCATAAAGCATAGTAATATACACCATCACCATAAAACATAATAATATACACCATCACCATAAAGCATAGTAATATACACCATCACCATAAAACATAATAATATACACCATCACCATAAAGCATAATACTATACACCATCTCCATAAAGCATAGTAATATACACCATCACCATAAAACATAATAATATACACCATCACCATAAAGCATAATACTATACACCATCACCATAAAGCATAGTAATATACACCATCAACATAAAGCATAGACTCAAAATGTTACTGAGGCATTACCACCTACATGAGTATGCCCATGTATTTTATTGTACAAACAATTTTGTGTACATGACTTTGAGGGAGGTCACAGAACAATAACAAGGAGAAATGCATTCAGGAAATCAATGGCTCCATTGACACCGGCAGTATTATGCTACTGTGAATCTGTGGCATTTCATACATCACAGCAATCGATCATGCTGTCTCGAAATAGTGGTGGGTGGCTCGGTGGATGTTGAAGGAGCTCTCACTTCCTCCATAACCAATACATTTTCTATTGCAAAACAGCACTTTCAATGTATTTGTTTGAACTGTGTTTAAATACAGCCCCTGGGACAAAAAAGTAATTTATGATTGAATGTGATATTGCCTCCTCATATATTTTTACGATCAATAGCCAAGTCGTATCAAGTGCTTTGCTATTTGTTTGCAGGTTGGCATTTATTGGGATGAATCACGTACTGGAGGCAGATCTGCAGGGTGATCACTAGCTGGCAAAGCCAATAAGTCACAAAATCTGATTTTTAACCTAACCATAACCTTAAATAAAACGCTAATCACACTGCTAACCTTATGCCTAACTCTAACCCAAAATGAAGACCAGACAGCTAATTATTGTTTATCTTATTTTTTTTTATATACAGTAACAGTTAAAAGTTTGGACATACCTACTCATTCAAGGGTTCTTTATTTTTATATTTCCTACATCAAATCAAATCAAATGTATTTATAAAGCCCTTCTTACATCAGCTGATATCTCAAAGTGCTGTACAGAATCCCAGCCTAAAACCCCAAACAGCAAGCAATGCAGGTGTAGAAGCACGGTGGCTAGGAAAAACTCCCTAGAAAGGCCAAAACCTAGGAAGAAACCTAGAGAAGAACCAGATTAAGAGGGGTGGCCAGTCTTCTTCTGGCTGTGCCGGGTGGAGATTATAACAGAACATGGCCAAGATGTTCAAATGTTCATAGATGACCAGCAGGGTCAAATAATAATAATCACAGTAATTGTCGAGGGTGCAACAGGTCAGCACCTCAGGAGTAAATGTCAGTTGGCTTTTCATAGCCGATCATTGAGAGTATCTCTACCGCTCCTGCTGTCTCTAGAGAGTTGAAAACAGCAGGTCTGGGACAGGTAGCACGTCCGGTAAACAGGTCAGGGTTCCATAGCCGCAGGCAGAACAGTTGAAACTGGAGCAGCAGCACGGCCAGGTGGACTGGGGACAGCAAGGAGTCGTCATGCCAGGTAGTCTTGAGGCATGGTCCTAGGGCTCAGGTCCTCCGAGAGAGAGAAAGAAAGAGAGAGAGAGAATTAGAGAGAGCATACTTAAATTCACACAGGACACCGGATAAGACAGGAGAAATACTCCAGATATAACAGACTGACCCTAGCCCCCCGACACATAAACTACTGCAGCATAAATACTGAAGGCTGAGACAGGAGGGGTCAGGAGACACTGTGGTCCCATCCGATGATACCCCCGGACAGGTCCAAACAGGCAGGATATAACCCAACCCACTTTGCCAAAGCACAGCCCCCACACCACTAGAGATATATCTTCAACCACCAACTTACCATCCTGAGACAAGGTCGAGTATAGCACACAAAGATCTCCGCCACGGCACAACCCAAGGGGGGCGCCAAACCAGACAGGAAGACCACGTCAGTAACTCAACCCACTCAAGTGACGCACCCCTCCTAGGGACGGCATGGAAGAACACCAGTAAGCCAGTGACTCAGCCCCTGTAATAGGGTTAGAGGCAGAGAATCCCAGTGGAGAGAAGGGAACCGGCCAGGCAAAGACAGCAAGGGCGGTTCGTTGCTCCAGTGCCTTTCCGTTGACCTTTACACTCCTGGGCCAGACTACACTCAATCATAGGACCTACTGAAGAGATGAGTCTTCAATAAAGACTTAACTTCTTATGGCTGCAGGGCAGTATTGAGTAGCTTGGATGAAAGGTGCACAGAGGTTCCCATAGTAAACTGCCTGCTCTTCAGTCCCAGTTGCTAATATATGCATATTATTATTCATATTGGATAGAAAACACTCTGAAGTTTCTAAAACTGTTTGAATTATGTCTGTGAGTATAACAGAACTCATATGGCAGGCAGAAACCTGAGAAGTTCCACTTTCTGTTTGAATTTTTTCTGAAGTGGCAGATATTCCCAACTAGTGAATGTAACGCGCCAATGTAAACTCAGATTTTTTGTTATAAATATGAACTTTATCAAACAAAACATGCATGTATTGTGTAACATGAAGTCCTATGAGTGTCATCTGATGAAGATAATCAAAGGTTAGTTATTCATTTTATCTCTATTTCTGCTTTCTGTGAAAGCTATCTTTCGCTGGAAAAATGGCTGTGCTTATTGTGGTTTGGTGGTGACCTAACATAATCGTTTGTAGTGCTTTCGCTTAAAAGCATATTTGAAATCGGACACTTTGGTGGGATTAACAACAAGATTACCTTTAAAATGATATAAAACACATGTATGTTTGAGTAATTTTAATTATGAGATTTCTGTTGTTTGAATTTGGCACCCTGCACTTTCACTGGCTGTTGTCATATCGATCCCGGTAGCGGGATACAGCCATAAGAATTAAAGGTTGAGACCGAGTCTGCGTCTCTCACATGGGTAGGCAGAGTATTCCATAAAATTCTAGGGACAATTAGGAGGCCTGCGTCTTGTTACCGTAGCGCACGTGTAGGTATGTATGTCAGGACCAAATCGTAAAGATAGGTAGGAGCAAGCTCATGTAATGCTTTGTAGGTTAGCAGTAAAACCTTGAAATCAGCCCTTGCCTTAACAGGAAGCCAGTATAGGGAGGCTAGCACTGGAGTAATATGATCAAATGTTTTGGTTCTAGTCAGGATTCTAGCAGCCGTATTTAGCACTAACTGAAGTTTATTTAGTGCTTTATCCGGGTGGCCGGAAAGTAGAGCATTGCAGTAGTCTAACCTACAAATAACAAAAGCATGGATTCATTTTTCTGCATAATTTTTGGACAGAAAATTTCGGATTTTTGCAATGTTATGTAGATGGAAAAAAGCTGTCCTTGAAACAGTCTTGATATGTTCGTCAAAAGAGAGATCATGGTCAAGAATAACGCCGAACTTGTCACGCCCTGAACATAGTAAGCTGTTTTTTCTCTGTGTTGGTTGGGGCGTGATGGTGACTTGGGTGGGTTATCTAGGTGTATTTTTATGTCTATGGTGGCCTGATATGGTTCCCAATCAGAGGCAGCTGTTTATCGTTGTCTCTGATTGGGGATCATATTTAGGCAGCCATTTCCCTTTTGTGTTTGTGGGATCTTGTCAATGTTTAGTTGCCTGTCTGCACTATTTGTATAGCCTCTCGTTTCGTCCGTTGATTTTGTTGTTTTTGTTAAGTGTTCATTCATTAAAAGAGAATGTACGTATACCACGCTGCGACTTGGTCTCTCTCATACGACGATCGTGACAGACGTCCTTCACAGGTTACTACATGATTCCATATGTGTTATTTCATAGTTTTGATGTCTTCACTATTATTCTACAATGTAGAAAATTGTAAAAAATAAAGAAAAACCATGCAATGAGTAAGTGTGTAAAAACTTTTGACTGGTTCTGTAGCTAATTTTACATTTACGGCTGGCCAATCTAGTTGAAACCACTCAGATCTGCCTCCAGGACAAGATTCATCCCAATAACCGTCAACCTGCTATTTGTGTAGCCACAGACTCACAATGAATACAAATTGATTTGTTTGGTAGACAGCAAACTATGTCTGTCTGCACTCCATTCAAACCACCACAAACTGCATTTTCCCATTCTCTAACTTCAGATGGGCTTCTAACATCCAGCCCGGTTTCAGTTCTGAAAACAGGTATGACAGAATATTAGTACTATGTAGCCTCCACGGTAATTACACTGTACCTGCTTATGTCACTAACTTAAGTAAACACATAGGTATTAGTGACACCTTGGAAAGTGGGATGTTCGGGTTTCTTTGAGTTTGCTTACTCTTTCTTGTAGTTATTTGGATCAAAGTTTAAAAATAAATAAATATAAACTCAGCAAAAAAAGAAATGTCCCTTTTTCAGGATCCTGTCTTTCAAAGATAATTAATAAAAATCCAAATAACTTCACAGATCTTCATTGTAAAGGGTTTAAACACTGTTTCCCATGCTTGTTCAATGAACCATAAACAATTAATGAACACGCACCTGTGGAACGATCGTTAAGACGGTCGTTAACAGCTTACAGACGGTAGGCCATTAAGGTCACAGTTAAGAAAACGTAGGACACTAAAGAGGCCTTTCTACTGACTCTGAAAAACACCAAAAGAAAGATGCCCAGGGTCCCTGCTCATCTGTGTGAATGTGCCTTAGGCATGCTGCAAGGAGGCATGAAGACTGCAGATGTGGCCAGGGCAATAAATTGCAATGTCCGTACTGTGAGATGCCTAATAGGCTGACCACACCTCTCACTTCGCGTGCGCGAGCGTTGCAAAATAAATGTAGAAATCTAGGTTATTCAATTATTGCACCCACACTGCTCGCGCACGTCAACGAGCGTCTGCGTTCGCTACATTTTCAGATATTACACATTTCTAATTTTGGCAGAAAGTCGGTACCATTTGAAGTTAGTGTACTGTTAGCTAGCTAGCAACAGCAAGCTAGATAAATAGGACAAATTAGCTAGCAAGCTAACTAGCTAAATTTCCATAAATGTTTAATACTTTTCGACCTGTTTCCAAATGAATGTAATTGGTTCAGAGTTTGTTTTGATCTTTTAATCTGCGTGTCGTGATCACGTTTGGTGTAAAATACAAAATACATTTATGGGACAAAATACATTTATGCACGATGGCGCACGATGGCACACACTCGCAGCCGGTTTGGGTTCCGTGTAAGACAGTGCTACAGGGAGACAGGACGGACAGCTGATCGTCCTCGCAGTGGCAGACCACATGTAACAACCCCTCCACAGGATAGGTACATCCGAACATCACACCTGCGGGACAGGTACAGATGGCAACAACAACTGCCTGAGTTACACCAGGAACGCACAATTCCTCCATCAGTGCTCCGACTGTCTGCGATAGGCTGAGAGATGCTGGACTGAGGACTTGTAGGCCTGTTGTAAGGCAGGTCCTCACTGGACATCACTGGCAACAACGTCGCCAGACAGGACTGGCAGAAAGTGCTCTTCACTGACGAGTCATGGTTTTGTCTCACCAGGGGTGATGGTCAAATTTGCATTTATCGTCAAAGGAATGAGCGTTACACCGAGGCCTGTACTCTGAAGTGGGATCGATTTGGAGGTGGAGGGTCCGTCATGGTCTGGGGCGGTATGTCACAGCATCATCGGACTGAGCTTGTTGTCATTGCAGACAATCTCAATGCTGTGCGTTACAGGGAAGACATCCTCCTCCCTCATGTGGTACCCTTCCTGTAGGCTCATCGTGAAATGACCCTCTAGCATGACAATGCCACCAGCCATACTGCTCGTTATGTGCGTGATTTGCTGCAAGACAGGAATGTCAGTGTTCTGCTATGGCCAGCGGAGAGCCCAGATCTCAATCCCATTGAGCACGTCTGGGACCTGTTGGATCGGAGGGTGAAGGCTATTCCCCCCATAAATGTCCGGGAACTTGCAGGTGCATTGGTAGAAGAGTGGGGTAACATCTCACAGCAAGAACTGGCAAATCTGGTGCAGTCCATGAGGAGGAGATGCACTGTAGTACTTATCGCAGCTGGTGGCCACACCAGATACTGACTGTTACTTTAGATTTTGACCCCCCCCCTTTGTTCAGGGACACATTATTCAATTTCTGTTAGTCACATGTCTGTGGAACTTCTTCAGTTTATGTCTCAGTTGTTGAATCTTGTTATGTTCATACAAATATTTACACATATTAATTTTGCTGAAAATAAATGCAGTAGACAATGAGAGGGCATTTCTTTTTTTGCTGAGTCTCCAGATTACATCTTTAAACTAAGGGCAACCATGGCATCCAAGACAGAGAGATGCGTCCATCCATGATGTATATGGGTAAGATAGTCTAGCTAGCTACATTTTCAGATATTACACATTTCTAATTTTGGCAGAAAGTCGGTATCATTTCAAGTTAGTGTACTGTTAGCTAGCTAACTAACATTAGCTGGCTGGCTCGCTAGCTAACGTTACGTGTATGATCTTATTATTCGTATCTCAGAGCCATTTGCTTTGCTAGTTATAGCATAATGTTAGCTAGCTTACATTGCACCTGTTTGGTTAGCTACCTGCAGATTCATGCAGGGTAGTAATGTCATGAGTTGAGATTATGTTTCATTGTTTACCTAGCTAGGTAGCTACATGTCTTAACAAAAGACTCCACTATGCAAGTAAACATTTCAATAGAATGTCACTGCGACAACTGTTGATAGACATAGCTGGTAAATTCGCTGTGGCTATCTACTCAGATTTCAGAGTACTCTCGTCTGAGTGTGCCAGAGCGCAGGATAACTGACAAATTTAGAAACGCTCAACACCCGTTGAATATGGCAGGTGTCAGTAAACGTTGCCAAACAGGCGTAACTTGTTGCCAGAAGCACAGTTGCAGTCACCAACGCTCTGGATAACATAAAAACAGCATAACCAGCTCTGCTAGGTCAAGTAAAATGGTCAGTGAGCTGTTCTCTCGTTTGTGTCTGGAAGTAGCTAGCAAGCTAGCCAATGTTAGCCAGTTACAGTGGCTTGCGAAAGTATTCACCCCCTTGGCATTTTTCCTATTTTGTTGCCTTACAACCTGGAATTAAAATAGATTATTTTGGGGGGGTTTGTATCATTTGATTTACACAACAGCAATTACAAATGCAAGTCTATTGGGGTATGTCTCTATAAGCTTGGTACATCTAGCCATTGGGATTTTTTCCCATTCTTCAAGGCAAAACTGCACCAGCTCCTTCAAGTTGGATGGGTTCTGCTGGTGTACAGCAATCTGTAAGTCATACCACAGATTCTCAATTGGATTGAGGTCTGGGCTTTGACTAGGCCATTCCATGTTTCCCCTTAAACCACGTGAGTTTTGCTTTAGCAGTATGCTTAGGGTCATTGTCCTGCTGGAAGGTTAACCTCCGTCCCAGTCTCAAATCTCTGGAAGACTGAAACAGATTTCCCTCAAGAATTTCCCTGTATTTAGCGCCATCCGTCATTCCTTCAATTCTGATCAGTTTCCCAGTCCCTGCCGATGATAAACATCCCCACAGCATGATGCTGCCACCACCATGCTTCACTGTGGGGATGGTGTTCTCAGCGTGATGAGAGGTGTTGGGTTTGCACCAGACGTAGCGTTTTCCTTGATGACCAAAAAGCTACATTTTTATCTCATCTGACCAGAGTACCTTCTTCCATATGTTTGGAGAGTCTGCCATATGCCTTTTGGCAAACACCAAACGTGTTTGCTTAATTTTCTCTTTAAGCACTGGGTTTTTTCTGGCCACTCTGTGGACTGTATGCCTTAAAGTGGTCCTATGGACAGATACTCCAATCTCCGCTGTGGAGCTTTGCAGCTCCTTCAGGGTTATCTTTGGTCTCTTTTGTTGTGGTGCCGTATTCTTTCCATTTTTTAATCATGGATTTACTGGTGCTCTGTGGGATGTTCAAAGTTTAGGATATGTTTTTATAACCCAACCCTGATCTGTACTTCTCCACAACTTTGTTCCTGACCTGTTTGGAGAGCTTCTTGGTCTTAATGGTGCCACTTGCTTGGTGGTGCCCCTTGCTTAGTGGTGTTGCAGACTCTGGGGCCTTTTCAGAACAGGTGTGCATTTTTAAATTATATTTGGTCTCTCTGTTATTTAACTAGGCAAGTCATGGGAGCCAGTTTCATCATAGCACTTGATGATTTTTGTGACTGCACTTGAAGAAACTTTTAAAGTTCTTTAAATGTTCAGCATTGACTGACCTTCATGTCTTAAAGTAATGATGTATTGTTGTTTTTCTTTGCTTATATGAGCTGTTCTTGCAATAATATGGACTTGGTCTTTTACCAAATAGGGCAATATTCTGTATACAACCCCTACCATTTGAGCCAATCAGCACAACTGATTGGCTCAAATGAACTTTTAACAATGCACACCTGTCACATATACTCCCTCTCCGGCCTCTAGGTCATCAGGCTGCTGATTATCCCGCACACCTGTCACCATCGTCTCGCGCACCTGCACCTCTTGACAATCACTTGGACTCCTTCATCTCCTTGATTATCTTCCCTGTATCTGTCACTCCCCTTGGTTATTTCCTCATGTGTTCTTGATTCTGTTTTCATGTCGGTGCATTATTTGTGTTTCGTGTTTATTTTCTTTATTAAAACACTCACTCCCTGAACTTGCTTCCCGACTCTCAGCACACATCGTTACAACACCTGTTAATTGATATGCATTCCAGGTGACTACATCATGAAGCTGGTTGAGAGAATGCCAAGAGTGTGCATAGCTGTCATCTAGTCAAAGGGTGGCTACTTTGAAGAATCTCAAATATATAATATATTTAGATTTGTTCAACACTTTTTTGGTTACTACATGTTTCCATATGTGTTATCTTCACACCCTGATATATTTCACGTGTCTTTTTGCTTGTCTCCACCCCCTCCAGGTGTTGCCCATCTTCCCATTATCCCCTGTGTATTTATACCTGTGTTCTCTGTTTGTCTGTTGCCAGTTCATCTTGTCTTGTCAGTTCTTACCAGCGTTCTTTCCTGCCTTCCTGTTTCTCTAGTTCTGTTTCCTAGTTTTACCCGGTTCTGACCATTCTGCCTGCCCTGACCCCGAGCCTGCCTGCCTCTGACCTGATCATGAATCTCTGCCTGCCCTCGACCTGCCCTTTGCCTGCCCCGTGTTTCTAATAAATCATCTGAGAACTGTACTATCCGCCTCCCGTGTCTAAATCTGGGTCAAATCCTGAGTCGTGATAGTTATTTCATAGTTTTGATGTTTTCGCTATTATTGTAAAGATAAAGAAATGTTTGACTGGAACTGTATGTATTCATGTTCACTTACAATCCAGATTTTTCAGGGGGTGCCGCAGCACCCTCAGCACCCCTACTTCCTGCGGCTATACTGCTCCTAGAACAGCAACATCAAGATAGTATAGTTATGCTCTTAGAGCAGCAGAATAACCAGTTGACTCCAACGTGTCTTAGACCAGTATAATCAAGTTGAAACAGTTATGTTTTAAGAGCATCCATGCTCCGCTTTTCCTCGTGCTGCTCCTAAAACAGGAACATCAGGATAACATCGTACAGACTGATGTCTCCCCTGTTTAAATAAAGGTGAAATAAAATAAAGCATTAGTGGTACACTAAATAAATGTTAAATAAAAACATCATGGAGTGACACATTATTGAGTTCTTCCTCTATACACAAATTCAGTGTTGTAAGGCCATAAGGATGTAGTGACATTACAATGAGATGAACATGACGACACAAAGTATTCACAAATCACCAAACATTTATTTCACAAAGGTACAGTATGTGAAAACTTATGTTAACCAAAAACATGTGCCTTAAAGGCCATGTTAGTCCACTGTATTTAAAGTTGCTCTGACAGCATTTTCAGACCACTACAATGATGCTCTGAGGACAGTATGACTACAGTCTATAATCCTGCCCTGAGGATAGTGGTTTAAGGCTACCTTTCATGGGTGTCGGATTTACTTTGATGTCTTCTCTATTATTCTACAATGTAGAGAATAATAAAAATAAAGAAAATGGATGGTCCGGATGGTGGTCCTGGGTGATTTAGTGGTCCTCGTGGGGGTAGCCCCTCACACCCTTGTTTCCCCTCTGTTGCTCCTGCCCCAAGTCGCTGTTGTGGGGGTAGCCCTTCACCCCCTTGTTGCCACTGTCACGTCCATTCCTACTCCCCCTCTCAACGTCGCCTGTCTACTAACCACCTGTCCTGGCAACACATCCTTACACATAACAGGCAACCTTCATCACGCACACCTGCGCCTCATTAGGCACACCTGGACTTCATTACCTCCCTGATTACTTGCCCTTTATATAGCACTATGTAGTTATCACCCACAAGGCAATATTGGTTATGTTCCCTGGTTTAGACGCTTTTCTTGTTTTGTATTGTTCTATGTTCTTTGTCATTAAACTCACTAACTGCACGTGTTTCCTGCCTCCCTGCATCTACGTTACAGCCCCTCTGTTCCTCCTGCCCCCGACTGAGTTTACTGCTGTGTCTCTTTTTTAAGTTATGCTGCAAATGTTGTTGAAATGCTGGGGGGTCGTCGTTCCCTTTCTATTGGTCGCTGCAGCTATTTGATCCTGTGTCCCTCTCTTTTCCCATGGTACCACCTGGACACCTCTACTCCTGCGTGGATACCGTGTCTGTCTCCCCTTATCTATCCTTGTCTCTCTAAGTAAAATGTTCTGGTAATTGATGACAGAGTGACAATTTTCAGATGAATCACATGAATCATGCCAAAGTGTCCTGCATGATTATGGCAAAGGGAGTTTTAATGTTGCTGTTTTCCTGGGTGATAGACAACACCTTCCCCCTAACCCTCCCACGTACGCTAGCACACCACAAGCAGAGAGCAGCGCCTCATTTTATTAATCTTTGAATCATACCTTGCAGAAAAGTCTGCTATGGGCTCGGGGTGTCCCATCCAAAATCTTGCTCATTGTCTGGGATGTCATCGCCAACACGTTATGCTAATGCTTAATAAGAGACATGAATGACATTTGAGAGCAAAGCCGTTTTGCATACATACCGGACCCTCTAGGGCAAAGAAGGCATCCTTGACCTATAAAGTCAAATATAATTATGTTAATAGGTTTGATATAAGGTTACAGGAGACCTGTGGCATTTCAAAACACCAATAGCATTTTTGTGCAGGTCTGCTCAATAGTTTAGTCATAGAAGTTGCGTGGCCATAATTTCCCGATGAGGGTGCCAGGCACAGACACCCTCATGATCTGCAGGAATTCTGTTTGAAAACGGTATACAGTAGTTAGTTCCCACAGCAGAACATCAGCATTAGATTACGCTTGGTCTCTCTCTACATTACCCGATGATACAAAATCAGAGGCCGGCAAAAAGTAGTCATTGTCATTCAATAATAAGAGCGGACATGAAAAAAGGGAATGGACATTATCTCTGCCCCAACTATACTGTTTGTCCAGTGCACATCCACTCCTCACCCGTTACACCTATTTAGGGCGACAGGTAGCCTAGCAGTTAGAGCATTGGGCCAACAAGGTGAAAAATCTGTCAATGTGCTCTTGAGCAACGCACTTCACCCTAATTGCTCCAGGGTTGCCGTTGATAATAGCAGACCCCGGCCGGCAGTGACTCCACTCTCCGAGGGTGTCCTCTCCGAGGGTGTCTCAGGGAGAGTGGGATATACAAAAACCACATTTCTAATTCGCACATGCGTAATAATACACACTTGTACATGTCTGAAATAGGACAAATATAAGCACCCACAAAATGATTGTTATTATTACAACACCAAACAGAATACATATCTAACCATCAGAAACAAACAGCTGTCTAATGGCTAATGATTAAAAAAGGCTGCACATTGGTTGTATTTTATCATGCAGAACCATCCATAATCTGTTGTTTGGCAATGGACAAATACATAATGAATACATAAGGAGAATTGTCATTCTACACTACTAAATGAGTATTTCTCTGCAATTTGACATGCATTGTGCAAATTATAGATATTATAATGCAAGGTTTCCCAACTGGCTGCCCGTGGGCTGAATTTGGCACCCGGGTAATTTATTTGGACCCCCAAGTTTTCTGAGCAAAAAATAGAAAATATGTATTTTTTATTGTTGGACATAAAAGACTGTAAAAACAACAACAAATCACACATAATAGAGATATGTGATCGTACACAAACGCAAGCAAGGTTTGAAATGATTGTTTTAGTCAAATATTATATCTGTTTGGGCTTCTGGCAGTCAATTCGCAGTCTACAAATTATTTGAAATTACGTTCCAGCTCCCTGACCATCCGCTCAAGAAAAAATTGTCCCGTGGCTGAATCTAGTTGATGATCCCTGTTATAATACATGTGATAGGCCAGAGTAACAGGCTATAATCAATGTGCGATTTGTGAAAGATACTGTACAGAGGGGGGATCAATTAATAGGCCCTATGTGGTAGGTTATACAGCTGTAAGCAATGATCGGAAGCTTTATCTGCGGATTATATGTATAATTAACAGAAATCCCACACCATCTGCCACAGCTATAGTAGGCAGTAGTTCTTATGTTTTAAATTTATGCTAGTAAGAAATGTATATTGGCCAACAAAATCTCCCACCCACCATTTAAGCAGATACAATTATTATCTCTTGTAATACCAGCAGACATCTGGATGGTGAACTACAAAAAAAGACCATGTGTTAATTAGGGAAAGGGAAGGGAAAGGGGAATAACTAGACAGTTGTACAACTGAATGTATTCAACTGGAATTGCATTTGTCCAAAATATTTAGCTGTGTTCCCCTTGTCAAAAAATCGGAACAGTCAGAATGTCAGTTACTTGAAATGCACGGGCAGGGATGAATTTAATTGTATGGGATTAATTGAATTACAAGTAACATCTACTGACTTGAGGCAGAATAGCGGTTGTCCTGAGGGAACTCTTGGCTCCAGCAAAGCAGTCAGTCTAAATGTAAATAGCTAGCTAATACTTTTGTGCAGTGGTCTGTGACACAGAACTCGATGTCTAGTAACTCACTATCTAGCTGCTAAAAATAACAATTCGTTTTAGAATCAGGTTCACAGAACATGCTACTTCTAGGTAGTTTATTCAATCTAGATTAAGTTATAGCTTGCTAGCTGGCCAGTTAACAAGTTTCTAATGCCGCTAGCATCACCATTATCCTTGTCTACTATATATTCATGTGACTGGTAAACATGCTTCTCGGACAAAACTTGCTATCTTGTTACATCGCTAGCTAAGCTAACATTAGCTAGCTAGATTCCCAATGTAGCCTAGCCATACCCCCCCATCCAAAAACAATTAGTTAAATATGCTTCTTCAAAGTAAATCTAGCGAGTTAGCAAGCTCGCAATCAAGAGGAATTGTTTTAATTTATTTATAGAAAAATTCTCATCTGCTCATTGTGATGACGGTCAGACTTGTGAAAAAAACCTAGCGTAAAACATGCCTCTTGACCTTTTCGCAACAACCAATGATAACGCTTCTGCCCTAAGAATAGAGTTCGCTACACTTTATGTCAATCTGCGTTTTGCGAGTGACCAGCATATGCTGGTATGCTGGTGACCAATTTATGCTGGTCACCAGTGTCCAGAACACAGCAAAAGCCTTTGTTGTGTTTTTGCTGGTGACCAGCCTTCGCTGTGTTTTCGTTGGACACCAGCAAGAACACAGCGAAGGCTGGTGTCCAACAAAAACACAGCGAAGGCTGGTGTCCAATGAAAACACAGCGAAGGCTGGTCACCAGCGAAAACACAACAAAGTCTGGTCACCAGCGAAAACACAACGAGGGCTGGCCACCATCCTATGTTGGTCAATTCTGTTTTTTTTTCAGCAGGGGTTATGCGTGCATTTGTAGCCGGTGTGAAACGGCTAACTAGTTAAATCGGTGACGTCACTCGCTCTGAAACCTTGAAGTGGTTGTTTCCCTTGTTCTGTAAGGGCCACAGCTTTTGTGAACTAACAGGTAACAATGTTTTGTGAGAGACTTGTCGTTGTGTTCAGAGGAACCCTGGTTCAAGCCCAGGTTGGGGCAAGGAGAAGCAATACGTTTGCACATACATTTTTACGTATGGGTGGTCCCGGGAATCGAACCTACTATCCTGGCATTGCAATGCTCTACCAACATGCATGATAAGGTTATACGTGTTTTGTGAAGCCTAAATTTAATATGATTTATGAAGCCTATTAAGCAGTGCTTATGACACCCTTTATAAAGCACATGTTTATGGCACATTTGACATGGGTGTTTATGTTACACAGTTATGCCACATTTATAAACGCTTTATAGAGCATGAAATACAGTTATAGATGATTTGTGCCACATTTGTGTAGTGCTTATGAAGTCTTTATGATGCCTTTATAAGCTGCATTTCATTTAAAGCGGGACCGTAATTTCTTCTGGATTGTCTCTGCAGGGTAGTCCATGGGGACCTGGACCAGCAGTTAAAAGTCTATTCACGCTATTAGCACATGCAGTGTGAACACACCATCATTAGAGCAAGCGTTTTGCACAGGAGGTCTTCAACTGCATCCCCGCTTTTAGCAGCCTGTGGCATTTCCACACAGTGGGTGATGATTGCAGCAGACTGCTTTTTAATCTACAACCACTTTTAATCAGTCTCTCACCTTCTTCTCTTTCTCCTTTCCACTTCTTACTTTTTTTCAACCTCACGCTAGTCACTTCCTTGTAGTGGCCAGCCTTCTGCAACAAAAAAAACAACATTCAGTGGCAGTTCGTGGTAAACTTGGCCATTTACGTTGTAGACAGCAACAGGGGGAAGTATACTCTATAATAAGGGAAAACATCACCTCATCTAATACCTTCTTCTTGCCATTTCACCTTCCTAGACTGCCTCAGTCTCCGTTATGCATTTCTCTGCAGTTCATTACTCCTCACTTGACTTCAGAATCCTTACGGTTCAACCAAGGGAATGACACATACTCTTTCAAAGACATTCCCCTGTTCATTTCCCCCTCTTCCCTTTGATCTAGAACAGACCTCAATCCAGGAATGCAATGACAAATCAACGCAAGTCGTGGTAACACCATTCAATACCTTGAAAAGTATGCAAATTGAAATTCAAAGTTATTCAAATCGCTTTTACAGGTAGAGAAGCAGACCCTCTCCGAAAGAGGTGTAGCCTACTGTGGAATAATGAATGGAGAAATGAGAGGAAAAGAGAGAGATGGAATATCTGTGCACACGGCCACATGAAAAGCACCATCATCCTTACTGAAAGATAATGAGATTTTAAAATGACCTAGAATCATGCATTTCTACCTGAAGTTTCATGCCTGTTCTCCAGCATCCCTAAATGGGAGATCCAACACAGTGTTTCTAAAAGTAGGAATGTCGAGACAAACAATTCGGATTGTGTTTTACAGCTTGCTGAAATTTTCAAGCCTAGTGAATGGTGTCGTGACATCATGTAATGATCATGGCTAGTGAGGATCTCAAAATGATGCGTAAGTATCAACGTGCGTAAGTATCAAAATGAGAATACTAGAAGCGATGGTGTAAAGTGCAGAGAAGTTCAGAAATGAAAGGTGAAAAAACAAAAGACCAATGTGTTTTAGGCCCCAATCCTGCCATTCCATAAATGCAGTTGCGTGGTTACACACAAATACATACACACACAAGCACGCAATCAGATACAATTGTATTTGTCACATGCTTCATAAACAACAGGTGTAGACTAAAAGTGAAATGCTTACTTATGGGCAATGCAGAGAGAAATAATAGAAAAATAACACGAGTAATAAATACACAATGAGTAATGATAACTTGGCTGTTGTATACACGGGGTACCAGAACCAAGTCAATGTACAGGCGTATGAGGTAATTGAGGTAGATATGTACATATAGGTAGGGGTAAAGTGACTAAGCAACAGGGTATACTGTATGATAAACAGTAGCAGCAGCATATGTGATGAGTCAAAAAAGTTCAATGCAGATAAAAAGAAAGTGTCAATGCAGATAGTCCAGGTAGCTATTTGGTTAACTATTTAGCAGTCTTATGCCTTGGGTGTAGAAGCAGTTCAGGTTCCTGGTTTCAGAGTTATTGCACCGGTACCGCTTGACCATTTTTAGGGCCTTCCTCTGGAACTGCCTGGTATAGACGTCCACGCAGGGTGGAAGTAACAAATTACAAATACTCTCCTTACTTTCATTGAGTAGCTTTTCTGAGTACTTGTACTTCGAGTATTTTTCAAAGTCAGTCATTTTACTCTTAGGTATGTTTTGAATAAAGTACTGTACTTTGCTACCTTTTTAAAACCATCCGTTACAGAGTACAATTTTGTAGGATATCTATAAGAATACATCATGTGGGCATGGAAAGTTTGCGAGAGCTCATCGGAGACAGACAAAAATTGCTCATCGTTGTTTAGTCAGTGACCAATTCAATCAAATTTCACGCATCGAGCCAACACAGCCCAATCAAATCAAGCTGTGTATACAAACTGAACGATTATGGTCGGAATATAAAAATAAATAAAAATAAAATAAAAAAAAGTTTAGTTCGAGACATAGTGAAAGAGAGAAAAGGTTTCTAAGCGATGTGTGAAAACAATGGAGACGGAGGAGACTGTGACCTGTTCTCCTTCAAGCACAGGAGAGGCAACGCAATGCAAGCTTTGCTTACCCAGGATGGCAGAGGTGGCAGCTTACACTAACTCTGCCTCAAACTTGAGGAAACATTGTAGAGGTAAGATAACTAGCTAGCTATAAATGCTAAAACATTTAACCATGGATGGCTTTAGCAGCTAGTATAGCTAGCTATCTAAAAGTATAATTTACGTTAGGTACGTTAGCATTAGCCTAGTTGTCCAGTGTGCTAACATTATCAGCTATCCTTGCAGCTAAGTTATCTATCTAGTTAGCTACATGGCTAACCCCCACCCGATGATGATAGTTGTTATGGCTAGCACGCCAATGTCGCTATGTGTGGTGGTGGCTAGCTAACTAGCCATGTAAGTTATCTGAGCTAGCTAACAACATTAGGCTAACATCACAGATAAAACAGATATTTCACCCAATGTAAAAATGTGAAGCATCCGGTTTGCGTTCCATTCACTACCAAATATAGTGATGAGAGGAAGCCTAGTGCCTGGCAGTGGGAGAAGATGGAACGAGATGGATTTTGGCCGACATTCTGCATATTTTCTCATCAATGAAACATTTGATCTCCATACAGTTTTCTGTTTCCAAAACTAAAATCTGTAACAATCAGAGTGGACTGAGTTTTGTAGACTACCCTTTGCCAAAATCACTAAAAATGTAGTTGTTTAGAAGGAGTGCAAGGGTGAATGGAGTAATTGCACACGCGCACTTCACAGAGTAGGCACACTCTAACGGAAATATGCAAATAAATGCTAGAAGGCACCAATAGAAACTCACTAGCTCGTGCTTGGCTCTGCCCACCTTGCTTGTTCTGCCCACTATGATTAATTTTATCCCATTGGAAACGACAGGCTATTGTCTACCTTGGGTTAGTTATACAAATCTTTGCTAACATCAACAAGTGAGCTAGAGTGAATTAGCTAGCTAGCTCACGTTAGCGTGCTTGGTGATGACAATATTTAACTTGGGAAAGGCGTGCCGCTAGCGGGACACCTCGACAACATCCGGTGAAATTGCAGAGCGTGAAATTCAAACTACAGTATTATAAATATCTAACTTTCATAAAATCACAAGTGTAACACATCAAAATAAAACTTCACTTCTTGTTAATCCAGCCGCTGTGTCAGATTTCAAAAAGGCTTGACGGTGAAAGCACACCATGCAACTATCTGAGGACAGCGCCCCGTATACAAAACCATGAAAAACACATTTCAACCAGGCAGGTGCGACATGAAAGTCAGAACTAGCGATATAGTAAATGCCTTACCTTTGATGATCTTCTTCTGTTGGCACTCCAAAAGGTCCCAGTTACATCACAAATGGTCCTTTTGTTCGATAATGTCCTTCTTTATATCCATAAAAAGTCAGTTTAGCTGGCGCGCTTCAGTCAATAATCCATCCAGTTTCCCTCCATCAAAATGCATACAAAATGAATCCCAAACGTTACTAATAAACTTTTCCAAACAAGTCAAACAACGTTTATAATCAAACCTTAGGTACCCTAATACGTAAATAAACTATAAATTTAAGACGGAGAATTGTTATTGTCTTTACCGGAGAAAAATACCAAAGAACGCGCTCTCATTCACGCGCTTGGAAACACTACAACAAAAATGGGAGCCACCTAGAAAAACAACAATTTCTGGCTCCTTTTTCCAAAAACCAGCCTGAAACTCTTTCTAAAGACTGTTGACATCTAGTGGAAGCCATAGGAACTGCAATCTGGGAGGACTTCGCCTTATAATAAAAGTAACAGCCATTGAAAATAGTGATAGGCTGAAAAAAAAACATTTTTAATTTTGGGATGGTTTGTCCTCAGTTCTGTTATACTCACAGACATTATTTTAACAGTTTTAGAAACTGTAGAGTGTTTTCTATCCAAATCTATGCATATTATATGCATATCCTAGCTTCTGGGCCTGAGTAACAAGCAGTTTACTTTGGGCACGTTTTTCATCCGCACGTCAAAATACTGCCTCCTATCTCAAACAAGTTTTAAAGAGAAATAGGATTTTAAGCTATGTATTGTACTTTGTATGTGTAAATTACAATAACATCAATCTAAAAGCCAGAGACTCTGTAAGTCTAACTGTGCATATAACTGCGTGAGTCTACACAATAGGTACAGCTAGACATCGACTAAATTCAACATTAGACAACTTTTCAGGTCTGACAACATCTGACAATCTCACTTCAGTCTCAGAAGCTGAGTATGGAAAATGTGTTTTTGGGCTCAAGTAATGTTAATGATATGATTAACTAAGTTGCCACATAAAGCAGAATTTGCAGAAATATTCAATATGTGTATGTTGTGAATTTGCCACTATACAGGTTTGGTCTACCTGAAGCATCATCTTGACATAATGGCAGAGAATGAGACAGAGTAACAGAGGCAGCATTCATCTGAATGCAGAATTCATATTTTCTTCTCATCACTGATGCGCAAAAACGTCACAAGGCACAGGGGAGCTGGATGGGTACCTTGCTTGTGAGTCAGACAAGATGGACTTGCTTCATTCCTTTTCATACATGGACACTGTCCTTCAAATTGAACACAGGCCTGTCTGCCTCTGCCGCCTGTGAGCGTCATTTTAGCTAGGTTGGAATGCTCTTCACTGCAAAGCGAGCCAGGATAGACTCGATTCCTTTTAAAATCAGCTCCTACTAAAATTGAACAGCACGTTCAGAGAGAAGTGAAGGCTTTAGAACAGAACTCATTGGTTTTTGCTCAAGGAACACCACAATACCTAATGTACTCTGTTGTTGCCTCCACAGCTAATTTGACATCAAATAACTTTGTTTCCTACAGAGCTAATTTGATATCAAATCCTTTAGTTATTTCCAGTGTTCCCTGGCACTCCCCATTTGTGACTGAAGAGCTCAAATTGGTCTTATGTCGCAAGATTTGAAATTGTGTTTTTTTTTTTTTTACAATGGATAAAAGTAGAGACTCAAAGCTACACAATGTTATATCATATACTACAGTTGAGGAATAATGGGGAAGTAATTCTGCTTTCAAAGTTGATAAACTTGTAAACTCACTTTTGAGAAAAAGGCCTTTGAATAATTTGGTACTACTACTGGAGAGCCCCTCGTTGTCTACACCCATTCAGCATCATTCACACCCTTTTAAGCTTTAGCCCCTCCCATCTCTTTAAGGGTTGATCCGAGCATTCTGTACTAACAACACCGTCAAGCACCCAAGCTAACTTGCTAGCTACTTCCAGACAAAAATTTGAGAACAGCTCACTGAACATTACTCACCCTAGCAGAGCTGGTTAGGCTGTTATGTTATCCAGAGCGTTGGTGACTGCAACTGTGCTGTCATATTGTCTGCTCGTAAATTCAGAGCATTTCACTCTCAGAGCGTTCTGAGCACACACTGGGCGCTCTGGATGATGAGTAGGGTTGATCCGAATGTTCTGACCTCACAACGGCTGTCAAGCACCCAAGCTAACTGGCTAACATTGGCTAGCTTGCTAGCTACATCCAGACACAAATGAGAGAACACCCCACTCTGACCATTTTACTCGCCCTAGCAGAGCTAGTTAGGCTGTGTTCATGTCATCCAGAGCGTTGGTGACTTTAACTGTGCTGCTGGCAAAAATGTTATTACGCTTTTCTGCCGACGTTTACTGACACCGGCCATATTCAACTGACACCGGCCATATTCAACGGGTGTTGAGCATTCGTAAATTCAGCAGTTATTCTGTGCTCTGGTGTACTCAGACGAGAGTGATCATTGGAGTAGATGGCCAGACTGAATTTACGAACGCAACTGAAATGGTTACGTGCATAGTGGAGTCTTTTGTTAAGACATGTAGCTAGCTAGGTAGGTAAACAATTAACTACAATCCCTACTCATGATGTTACTACCCTGCATGAATCTGCATCTGCAGGTATCTAACCAACCAGGTTCAATGTTAGCTAGCTAACATTAGGCTATAACTAGCTAAGCAATGGCTCTGAGATACGAATAATAAGATCATACACATAACTAGCTAGCTAACAGTACACGTTAACTTAAAATCAAAAGATATTTTGCCAAAATTTGAAATGTGAAATATCTGAAAATGTAGCTAGCTAGACTATCTTACCCCTCAAAAGATAGTCATCATGGATGGACGTGTCTCCTGTCGGATGCCATGGTTGCCCTTAGTTTGAAGATGTAATCCGGAGACAGGTGTTTTCTCCGTCTCCTTAGCTATCATACTCGAATTCCACTGATTTCAAAACTCGGTTCTCTAGAAAGTGGAGAGCAACACTTATGGAGTTTACATTTTTTTTAAAAGTCGCGTTAGACAGGATTACCTAGACCTACTGACCAGCTGAAATAGACAGAAGTGTGCTATATGGCAGACCAATCCAAAATCATCTCTCGCCATGTCCAGCCTACTCATTATCTCAACCATTCATGGCTAGCGGGATGGTTGCTGACTTTTTGGCTAAACCAACTAGGCTCGTAATTTAACAATTTTATTCTTATTTACAGATGGCATGCACGTTTGTTATTCAGGCACATGAAAGTTCACATGTTTGGGAAGGCATTTCTGGCAAAAAACGCATTTTGATTTAAAAGAAAAGTTTACGTTCAAACGGCTCTCCAGTGAGGTAGTGACCCGTGAGATAGGCCTAGTTTCCTGAAACGGGTCACATTTGTCCTTGTATGGGTGACTGAGTGAATGAGTGAGGGAATAAGGGAAAGAGATGGTTTGTGAGTTTATGTGCTTTATTATGTATTTCTTATAATTCATCAATACATTTTAACTGCTTTGAATGTTTAATCTATTTTCAAAAATTAATAGTATTGACAAATCTTTCTTTTTTTATATACAGATGTGCCTTGCTGCAACTCAAACAATAAATTAACTTAGCAATTAACTTGCTGTACATTAATTTCCTCTCTACCTTTATCAATGTATTGCATGGAATAGATCATGTGTACCAACGTTCAGGTAACCTTAAGGTCAATGTTTTTATTTTAAAAAGTAACTAAATAACTGAGTACTTTTTAAATGAGCTACATTTAACTTTTACTTGAGTCCTTTTTTACACCTGTATTTTTACTTCCACTTGAGTAAAATGTCATTAAAGTACCAGTACTTCTACTTCAGTAACATATTTCAGTACTCTTTCCACCCCTGCTCACACGCATGCACTCACACACACACACACACTCTCTCTATATTTTTTATCCCTCTCCTAAAATCCCCTAAAAGAAAACTAAAAGTTGCCACACTTGGATAGTAGAGAGGATGGAAAGAGGGTAAAAGTGGAGTCTTTATTCCGCAGTCAGCCAAAACCTCAAGCACATAGGCTGTGTTCCGTTGGCTCAGCTTCAGTCTTCCAACAGATGGGTTTTTATTACACTGTTTCATGTTCAGCAGTGCCAGACTGGCCCAATGAACTGGCATCCTCTCCAACCCCTCTAGCCAAACCCTCTAGGGGATTAATGTGTCGTTTGAAAAACAAGGGCCTATGTGATGTGCCAAGCTCTAAAAATTAATCACGGGAAAGGAGATATGGTATGCTGCGGTATGGCCCAGCTTTCTAAAAAACATAAAAAAGGAACGGCAGTTACAGAGGCCAAAGTCTTGAAATCAAGAAATCAATAGTTTTTTCCACTCCAGGTGTAACTTTTTTTTCAGGAACACATGGCTCCAAACTCCAATGGTAGGCTATGAGTAGTTATTGCATGCAAGAAGTTCTGCTCTACTCTTGGGAATTAAGACGTTTATTTTTTGTTCTGCCGGCAGAATAGCTCTCTATTTTACCATGTTGAAGACTTTCTCAAAAATCTCTATTTGACCACGTGTGATTATATTATAGGATTTCTTTGTAGGATTTTATTTCTGTTATGTACTGTAAAACCTACAAGCTCTCACAGTCTCATGTCAGAGTTAGACATGTTTCTCAAAATTCTAATTTCAAATATCAAATTTCAAAGTGTTTAAGGTTAAGTTTAAGTATTAACTCCGAATTTTTAAGGTTAGGGCTAAGTTTAGGCATTAACTCCAAATCCTTAAGATGAGGTATTAACTACAAATGGTTAAAGTAAGGGTTAAGGTTCGGGATAGGCTTAAAACTAAAATATCACAAACAACTTTCTATCTCTAGATTCGAATATGCAACCTTTGGAATCAGAGGCAGATGCTTCTGATTACAAAGGTTGCCTTTTTGAATCCAGCGATAGAAAGTTGTTTTTGATAATTTTCGTTTTTAAGTCTATACCAAACCTTTACCCTTACCTTAACCAAAAATATCAAAAACATCTTTCTATCACTGGATTCAAACATGCAACCTTTGGAATCAGAGGCAGACGCTTAATCCGCCATCCACGTCTATTTGCATTTGAAACCTTTGGAGTCAGAGGCAGATGCTTACGCCCATCTGCCATCCTCGTCCACAACGCCCTAGCAAAACTGAAACCTACTTGAAGGTAACAGCGTTCACGGTTGCCCCTAGTGGTCGGTTTCCACATCATCTCCCAACGTACCTCAGACATGGATAGACGTCGAATACTGACTTATATCACGGGTGACCTGGCTGTGTTAATCAACAAATGATGAAGCCTGGCTGTGGCAAAGGTAATCTTTCCAGTGTCTGCTGTCAGCTGTATGTGGGCAGGCTTAATGAACACAACCATGGCTGAGGGCAAAAACAGGAGGTACAGAGACATGAGGCACCATTAGCATGGAGAGTCTTTGCTGTCCACCCACTCAAAGCCCTTCTGCTTCTGAGTCATACTTTCTGATCCAATAGCACTTTGATAGACACATTTCATGCAGATCGGTGGGGATTTGTGATTTCAGTATCTGGACGGCTACATTTGCACTTACACACTCACACACACACACATTCACACAACCACACGCGCAGCATTCATCAAGAGATTGTGCGTATACACGTGTCGCTGTCCAAGTGCTGAATGTATGTGTATCGTATGTGTATGTCACTGTCCAGCTGCTGAAATTACAGTCACTTCTCTCTTGGCTGGCTGTGTGATCTCATGCAGCTCCTCTCTGTTACAGAGTTGGCAGTGGTAGCCCCACTAGGGACAGTTTGTCCACATCTAACAGGGACATTGCACTTGGCATTTCTCAGGTCCCGTAATTCTGAGGTCCTGTAACAGTGGGACACAGTGCTTTCTCTTCAGGATGAAAGTAGTAGGTTGCTGAGCTCATTATGGGTGAAAGGCCCCAGGTTGGGAGTGGGAGGCCCCGGTGCACAACTGAGCAAGAGGACAAGTACATTAGAGTGTCTAGTTTGAGAAAGTCCTCAACTGGCAGCTTCATTAAATAGTACCCGCAAAACACCAGTCTCAACGTCAACAGTGGAGAGGCTACTCTGAGAAATGAAGGCAATTCTGTTAGTCTGCATAAATGCATGCAATGCTTTATTATAAAGGTGATTTTTTTCTGCCCTTCAATACTCCCTACTCAAAAAAACTTCCCACGGTTATGACGCTAACCACTGGCCAAACCATTTGACTAGAAATCTTGAATGTAGGGCAAACAGTTTACGACTATATAAATGCTTACACATCATGTTGTTTGCTTCAATGTGTCACTTTTTCTCAATGGGAGGAACTTTATGAAAGGCAATCTTCTAAATAAGGTTATTTCCATAGAGTGAGAGTGATGGAGGAAAGAGAAACGCTATACAGACAACCTGAAAACAATCCTCAAAAGATGCAACACACACTGAACTGGGAGTAACTAGGTAATGGAAATAACCATCTGTGTCATGCCCTGACCTTAGAGAGCTTTTTTATTTCTCTATTTGGTAAAGTCGGGGTGTGATTTGGGTGGGCATTCTAGTTTTTCTATTTCTTTGTTGGCTGGGTATTGTTCCCAATCAGAGGCAGCTGTCTATCGTTGTCTCTGATTGGGGATCATACTTAGACAGCCTTTTTTCCACCTTTAGTTTGTGGGATCTTGTTTGTGTGTAGTTGCTTTCTGCACTGCATGTAGCTTTACGTTCGTTTTTGTATTTTGTTGTTTTTTCGGTGTCATTTAATTTAGGAGAATAAGAACAATCCAAAATGTATTTTTGAAACTCTCGCTAAGCTAACTAAAAAGCAGTGATAAATTCATGAACTTCTTTGACGAAAAGATTATGATTATTAGAAAGCAAATTACGGATTCCTCTTTAAATCTGCGTATTTCTCCAAAACTCAGTTATCCTGAGTATGCACAACACTGCCAGGACCTAGGATCAAGGGAGACACTCAAGTTTTTTAGTACTATATCTCTTGACACATTGATGAAAATAGTAATGGCCTCTAAACTTTCAAGATGCATACTGGACCCTATTCCAACTAAACTACTGAAAGAGCTGCTTCCTGTACTTCGCCCTCCTATGTTGAACATAATAAACGGCTCCCTATCCACATGATGTGTACCAAACTCACTTAAAATGGCAGTAATAAAGCCTCTCTTGAAATAGCCAAACCTTGACCCAGAAAATGTAAAAAACTATCGGCCTATATCGAATCTCCCATTTCTCTCCCCAAAAAATGAAAAAGCTGTTGCGCAGCAACTCATTGCCTTCCTGAAGACAAACAATGTATATGAAATGCTTCAGTCTGGTTTTAGACCCCATCATAGCACTGAGACTGCACTCGTGAAAGTGGTAAATTACCTTCTAATGGCGTCAGACCGAGGCTCTGCATCTGTCCTTGTGCTCCTAGACCTTAGCGCTGCTTTTGATACCGTCGATCACCACATTCTTTTGGAGAGATTGGAAACCCAAATTAGTCTACACGGACAAGTTCTGGCCTGGTTTAGATCTTATTTGACGGAAAGATATCAGTTTGTCTCTGTGGATGGTTTGTCCTCTGACAAATCAACTGTACATTTCGGTGTTCCTCAAGGTTCCATTTTAGGACCACTATTGTTTTCACTATAAATTTTACCTCTTGGTGATGTCATTCGGAAACACAATGTTAACTTTCACTGTTTTCCGGACGATACACAGCTGTACATTTCGATGAAACATGGTGAAGCCCCAAAATTGCCCTCCTTGGAAGCCTGTGGTTCAGACATAAGGAAGTGGATGGCGGAAAATGTTTTACTTTTAAACTCGGACAAAATAGAGATGCTAGTTCTAGGTCCCAAGAAACAAAGAGATCTTCTGTTGAATCTGACAATTAATCTTGATGGTTGTACAGTCATCTCAAATAAAATTGTGAAGGACCTTGGCGTTACTCTGAACCATGATCTCTCTTTTGACGAACATATCAAGACTGTTTCAAGGACAGCAGCTTTTTTCCATCTACGTAACATTGCAAAAATCAGACACCTTCTGTCCAAAAATTATGCAGAAAAATGTATCTATGCTTTTGTCACTTCTAGATTAGACTACTGCAATGCTCTACTTTCCGGCTTCCCGGATAAAGCACTAAATATACTTCAGTTATTGCTAAACACGGCTGCTAGAATCTTAACTATAACCCAAAATATGATCATATTACTCCAGTGCTAGCCTCTCTACACTGGCTTCCTGTTAAGGCTCGGGCTGATTTCAAGGTTTTACTGCTAACCTACAAAGCATTACATGGGCTTGCTCCTATCTTTGCGATTTGGTCCTGCCGTACATACCTACACGTATGCTATGGTCACAAGACGCAGGCCTCCTTATTGTCCCTAGAATTTCTAAGCAAACGGCTGGAGGCAGGGCTTTCTCCTATAGAGCTCCATTTTTATGGAATGGTCTGCCTATTCATGTGAGAGACACAGACACGGTCTCGACCTTTAAGTCTTTATTGAAGTCTCATCTCTTCAGTAGGTCCTATGATTGAGTGTAGTCTGGCCCAGGGGTATGAAGGTGAACGGAAAGGCACTGGAGCGACAAACCACCCTTGTTGTCTCTGCCTGGCCTTTTCCCCTCTCTCCACTGGGATTCTCTTCCTCTATCCCTATTACAGGGGCTGAGTCACTGGCTTACTGGTGCTCTTCCATGCCGTCCCTAGGAGGGGTGCGTCACTTGAGTGGGTTGAGTCACTGACGTGATCTTCCTGTCTGGGTTGGCGCCTCACCTTGGGTTCGTGCCGTGGGGGAGATGTTTGTGGACTATACTCGGCCATGTCTCAGGGTAGTAAGATGGTGATTGAAGATATCCCTCTAGTGGTGTGAGGGCTGTGCTTTGGCAAAGTGGGTGGGGTTATATCCTGCCTGGTTGGCCCTGACCGGGGGTATCGTCAGACGGGTCCACAGTGTCTCCCGACCCCTCCTGTCTCAGCATCCAGTAATTATGCTGCAATAGTTTGTGTTGGGGGGCTAGGGTCAGTCTGTTATATCTGGAGTATTTCTCCTGTCTTATCCGGTGTCCTGTGTGAATTGAAGTATGCTCCTTCTAATTCTCTCTCTCTCTCTCTCTCTCTCTCTCTCTCTCCCTCTCCCTCTCCCTCTCCCTCTCTCTCTCTCTCTCTCTTTCTTTCTCTCTCTCTCTCTCTCTCTCTCTCTCTCTCTCTCTCTCTCTCTCTCTCTCTCTCTCTCTCTCTCTCTCTCTCTCTCTCTCTCTCTCTCTCTCTCTCTCTCTCTCGCTCTCTCTCGCTCTCTCGCTCTCTCGCTCTCTCGCTCTCTCGCTCTCTCGCTCTCTCGCTCTCTCTCTTGCTCTCTCTTTCTTTCTTTCTCTCTTCGCTTGGAGAACCTGAGCCCTAGGACCATGCCTCAGGACTACATGGCCTGATGACTTCTTGCTGTCTTCAGTCCACCTGGTTGTGCTGATGCTCCAGTTTCAACTGTTCTACCTGTGGCTATGGAACCCTGACCTGTTCGCCGGATGTGCTACCTTGTCCCGGACCTGCTGTTTTCGACTCTCTCTACCGCACCTGCTGTCTCTAACTCTGAATGATCAGCTATGAAAAGCCAACTGACATTTTCTCCTGAGGTGCTGATCTGTTGCACCCTCTACAACCACTGTGATTATTATTATTATTTGACCCTGCTGAACGTTTGAACATCTTGGCCATGTACTGTTATAATCGCCAACCGGCACAGCCAGAAAAGGACTGGCCACCCCTCAGAGCCTGGTTCCTTTCTAGGTTTCTTCCTAGGTTCTCGCCTTCCTAGGGAGTTTTTCCTAGCCACCGTGCTTCTACATCTGCATTGCTTGCTGTTTGGGGTTTTAGGCTGGGTTTCTGTCTAGCTCTTTGTGACATCGGCTGATGTAAAAAGGGCTTTATAAATACATTTGATTAATTTGATTGATTGATCACACCTCCTCCTCCATGCTTCACGCTGGGAACCACACATGCAGAGATCATCTGTTCACCTACTCTGCGTCTCACAAAGTCACGGTGGTTGGAATCAAAAATCTCCAATTTGGACTCATCAGATCAAAGGACAGATTTCCACCTGTTTAATGTCCATTGCTTGTGTTTCTTGGCCGAAGCAAGTCTCTTCTTCTTATCGGTGTCTTTTAGTAGTTGTTTCTTTGCAGCAATTCAACCATGAAGGCCTGATTCACGTAGTCTCCTCTGAACAGTTGATGTTGAGAGGTGTCTGTTACTTGAACTGTATGCAAAGAAATTTTGGACTGCAATCTGAGGTGCAGTTAACTCTAATGTTCTTATCCTCTGCAGCAGAGGTAACTCTGAGTCTTCCTTTCCTATCCTCATGAGAGTCAATTTCCTCATAGCGCTTGATGTTTTTTGCGACTGCACTTGAATAAACTCTAAGTTCTTGAAATTTTCCAGATTGACTGACCTTCATATCTTAAAGTAATGATCTACTGTCATTTCTCTTTGCTTATTTGAGCTGCTCTTGCCATAAAATGGACTTGGTCTTTTACCAAATAGGGCTATCTTCTGTATACCACCCCTACTTTGTCACAACACAACTGATTGGCTCAAATGCATTTAGGAAAGAAATTCCACAAATTAACAATTAACAAGGCACACCTGTTAATTGAAATGCATTCCAGGTGACTACCTCATGAAACTGGTTGAGAGATTGCCTAGAGTGTGCAAAGCTGTCATCAAGGCAAAGGGTGGCTACTTTGAAGAATCTCAAATATAAAATATATTCTGTTTTGTTTAACACTTTTTTGGTTACTAAATTTGGTTACTAAATGTGTGTTATTTCATTTTTTTATATTTTTTATAGTAAAAATAAAGAAAAACCCTGAGTAGGTGTGTCCAAACTTTTGACTGGTACTGTATATATAAGGTGATTAAACTGAAAATACACTGCTCAAAAAAATAAAGGGAACACTTAAACAACACAATGTAACTCCAAGTCAATCACACTTCTGTGAAATCAAACTGTCCACTTAGGAAGCAACACTGATTGACAATAAATTTCACATGCTGTTGTGCAAATGGAATAGACAAAAGGTGGAAATTATAGGCAATTAGCAAGACACCCCCAAAAAAGGAGTGATTCTGCAGGTGGTGACCACAGACCACTTCTCAGTTCCTATGCTTCCTGGCTGATGTTTTGGTCACTTTTGAAAGCTGGCGGTGCTCTCACTCTAGTGGTAGCATGAGACGGAGTCTACAACCCACACAAGTGGCTCAGGTAGTGCAGTTCATCCAGGATGGCACATCAATGCGAGCTGTGGCAAAAAGGTTTGCTGTGTCTGTCAGCGTAGTGTCCAGAGCATGGAGGCGCTACCAGGAGACAGGCCAGTACATCAGGAGACGTGGAGGAGGCCGTAGTAGGGCAACAACCCAGCAGCAGGACCGCTACCTCCGCCTTTGTGCAAGGAGGTGCACTGCCAGCGCCCTGCAAAATGACCTCCAGCAGGCCACAAATGTGCATGTGTCTGCTCAAACGGTCAGAAACAGACTCCATGAGGGTGGTATGAGGGCCCGACGTCCACAGGTGGGGGTTGTGCTTACAGCCCAACACCGTGCAGGATGTTTGGCATTTGCCAGAGAACACCAAGATTGGCAAATTCGCCACTGGCGCCCTGTGCTCTTCACAGATGAAAGCAGGTTCACACTGAGCACATGAGCACGTGACAGACGTGACAGAGTCTGGAGACGCCGTGGAGAACGTTCTGCTGCCTGCAACATCCTCCAGCATGACCGGTTTGGCGATGGGTCAGTCATGGTGTGGGGTGGCATTTCTTTGTGGGGCCGCACAGCCCTCCATGTGCTCGCCAGAGGTAGCCTGACTGCCATTAGGTACCGAGATGAGATCCTCAGACCCCTTGTGAGACCATATGCTGACACATGCACATTTGTGGCCTGCTGGAGGTCATTTTGCAGGGCTCTGGCAGTGCACCTCCTTGCACAAAGGCGGAGGTAGCGGTCCTGCTGCTGGGTTGTTGCCCTCCTACGGCCTCCTCCACGTCTCCTGATGTACTGGCCTGTCTCCTGGTAGCGCCTCCATGCTCTGGACACTACGCTGACAGACACAGCAAACCTTTTTGCCACAGCTCGCATTGATGTGCCATCCTGGATGAACTGCACTACCTGAGCCACTTGTGTGGGTTGTAGACTCCGTCTCATGCTACCACTAGAGTGAGAGCACCGCCAGCATTCAAAAGTGACCAAAACATCAGCCAGGAAGCATAGGAACTGAGAAGTGGTCTGTGGTCACCACCTGCAGAATCACTCCTTTTTTGGGGGTGTCTTGCTAATTGCCTATAATTTCCACCTTTTGTCTATTCCATTTGCACAACAGCATGTGAAATTTATTGTCAATCAGTGTTGCTTCCTAAGTGGACAGTTTGATTTCACAGAAATGTGATTGACTTGGAGTTACATTGTGTTGTTTAAGTGTTCCCTTTATTTTTTTGAGCAGTGTATATAAGGTGAGGCTCTCCATACTTATTAGTTGGTAATTTAACATATTTGCTGCTACTTCACTCAATAGGTTTTCCAAGTGTCCCTTCCTAACTGTTTTCCATTCCCTGAGACCAACCAAGTATTCCCAGATTTTCATAAAACACATACTCATTTGGTCTCTTGTTTCTGCGATGCAAAGGAGTAGCCTATAGTCATGTTTGACAATTGACAATGTATTATTGACCCCCCCCCCCCCCCCCACCAATACACACTCACAATCCCTACCCTAACCCTATCTAATCAAACAAATGATTCACCTAAGATGCTGTTTACTTTCATTGTTAAGGGACAAAAGCCTTCAAGACATTTTCAACAATTGTTTTTATGATAAATATTTTATATTGTCACACCCTGATCTGCTTCACCTGTCTTGTGCTTGTCTCCACCCCCCTTCAGGTGTCACCCATTTTCCCCATTATCCCCTGTGTATTTATACCTGTGTTTTCTGTTTGTCTGTTGCCAGTTCATCTTGTCTTGTCAAGCCTACCAGAGTGTTTTTCCTGTACTCCTGTTTCTCTCTTGCCCCTGTTTTTCTAGTTTTTCCCGTTTTGACAACTCTGCCTGCCTTGACCCTGAGCCTGCCTGCCGTTCTGTACCTTACTGACTCTGCCCTGCATTATCGACCTCTGCCTGCCCTTGACCTGTTGTCTGCCTGCCCCCGGTTTTGTTAATAAACATCTATGATTCAAACTGTCTGCATCTGGGTCTTATCCTGAGTTCTGATAGTATAAACTGGCTATGACTGACCCAGCGGACTCGGACCAGCTCCGCAACGCCATCTCCTCCCAGAGATCCACAATTGGGAGTCACGAGGAGTTACTTCGAGGTCATATGGAAGGATTCAAGACCTTGGCGGATTGCCATGACCGTGCCTTGAATACATTGCTGGAGCAATTCCGCGGATTATCTGTTAGGCAGCCGGCCACAACAGTAACCTCCCAGCCCCTCAATAACCCTGCTGTCAGCACCACGTCTCAACAGGCCACCCCGGCTTCCCAAGAACACCGCTTACCACCTCCGGAATGCTTCTCTGGAGAGTCAGAAACCTGTCGGGTGTTTCTCTCTCAGTGTTCCTTCCTCTTCAAGCTACAGCCCTCGTCCTTCCCCTCTGACGGCTCGAAGATAGCGTATCTCACAACGCTGATGTCCAGGAGGGCTCTTGCCTGGGCTACGGAGGTGTGGGAACAACACTCTGCCATGTGCTCCAGTCTGGAGGAGTTCGTGGCTGAGGTGAAAAAGGTTTTCGATTTTCCGTTGTCTGGGAGAGAGGCTGCCCGGAAGTTACTCCAGCTTCGTCAAGACTCCCGGCGGACTATGCAGTTGCTTTCCTCACATTGGCTGCCGAGAGTGCCTGGAACCCGGAATCCCTGTTTGACACGTTCCTTCATGGATTATCGGAGGGGGTTAAAGGAAAGCTCGCTGCCCGGGAGCTACCTACGGATCTCAACTCGCTCATCGCCTTGACCATCCAGATCGATAAGCAGCTACGGGAATGTAGGAGGGAGAGGAAGTCTGATTCCGGTCCCACTCGCTCGTCCAAGGATCCCACCTTGCCTCTGAGGTTACCAGAGTCCCCCCGGGAGTTTCCAACGTCTGCCGACTCGCCTCTTCCAGAGCCGATGCAACTCAGAGCTTGGCTGTCTCCAGCCGAACTTGTAAGCAGACTTAACACCAAGAGTTGTCTGTATTGCAGGACTACCGGTCATGACATGTCTACCTGTCCATTTAAATACCAGGTTCATCAGTAGGTACGAGTACTCTGGTGGGCCATATCCAACAGGTCCTCCAGCGTCTCCTGGAGAACCAGGTTTTTGTCAAAGCAGAAAAATGTGAATTCTATTGCTCCATCATCTCCTTCCTTGGATACATCATCGCTGCTGGTAATGTGCAGATGGATCCCAGAAAGGTGAGAGCGGTGGTTGATTGGCCCCAACCCATGTCCAGAGTGCAGCTGAAGCGCTTCTTAAGATTTGCCCATTTCTATCACCATTTTATCCGGGGTTACAGCACCTTGGCTATCCACCTTTCAGCACCCCCCTATCCCAAGGTCCCGTTCATGTGGTCCCCAGCTGCTGACCGGGCGTCCCTAGACCTTAAACACCGCTTCACCACAGCTAACCGGATGTTTGTCCCAGACGCTGCCCGCTGCCTGGTCCTGGAATGGCCTCACTCCTCCAGAGAGTTCTGATATATATAACACTTAACAATCAGTTCTATTTTGCATTATTGTAACTTGTGGCCCCACCCTCCCAAAAAAATGATGAACAAAAATAGTTATCTAATAAAACACACAGAATGACAACTGCAGGCTCTTTTTCTCACTCTGGAATTTCTTTGCCTCCAAGGATTATAGTGTCCATTTTAGGAAATTTCCTCACCTCACATGTTGAGCTTATTTATCCATTTCAGTGGCAATTCTAGCATTTGGGGCAAACTGAATCATTTTTTTAGATGCATGCCAGCGAAGCCACTACACAACACAACACTTAACAATACATTACATGCACTATGACGGTGTCAAACGGTGCCCACAAACTGTTAGGCACTACAGAAAGCTGTCCCGACAGCGGAGCTTTCCTTTCAGCACCCTGGAGTGAATCCTTACCACCGCTACACCTGGCTATCAGGGGAGCCTCGTCTGACAGTGATACAGTTCATTCAGACTAATTTACAAACCATAGCTGATATGGCTAACTTGCTTAAATAAATATGGCTTCTACTGACTCATTGTGGATTTGTGTAACTCGATAAGAACTGCATTCTCCTTCAATAATAACGAATGCCGACATGAGTTTTGACCTTTGAACCATACACAAACAGGATTACCATTTATGTTCAGTAAATTCATATTATTTGTTCTTATGTCATTAACACTTAGCTCTCAGTATAAGCAAGTGCACGCAAACGAGCAGCGACGAGGCAGGCCTATTTGTTTAGCACTTTAGAAATCGACAGCGACATCAATTCAGATAGATGTTGAGGCCTTAGCTTTACTCTTCTTTAAGTCACCACAGAGAGAGAGAGATATAGAGCAGACACAGCATTTAGCCTACCGTTTGATGTATTTAATTATGTCGTCTAAAAAGGAAGGACAGCGCATTGCGCAAACAAAACATCCCTCACAATATGAACTGGAAATATATGGATCTGTTACTGAGATGTTCTATTTCTAATTGTTCTTCATATCACAAGGATTGAAAATGATTTGCTAGCAGATTGTCGACGTGATTCATGACTTGACATGATCAGTCCAATCAAAGCTACGGGAGATATACTGAGGACAGTTTTTTATGTACTTTCTGGGGATTTATCAATGCTCAACCACAGATAGAACCTTACAAATGACATTGCTTCAGTATTTTAATGTTTGCTACTGATTATTTGCAAGGATTTGTACTGAGCCTGAACCCATAAGTGACCCATACAAATTAATGCATTCATCATGCGTATTTCATGTTGTTATTTGAAAATACTTGGAATAGTTTGGAACACTTTTTCTTAATCCAGAAGTCTGAGGATCAGTTTGCCTTCAAGGAATTTAATTCAGTGCTTGACGCAGATCCCGGGATTCTTAATCTGTATTGACAATGACGTCAATGCAAAAAAATAATCACTCAGACACTTGCCTGTTACTTTTTCCTCAACTAGGACAGAGTTTCTCTCTATTTGGGTGACTCCTTTTAGTGCTTAGCACTCTGTGTTTACACGACCCATCACATCTGTTTACTACTGAGACTTCAGTGGAGAGAGAAAACAGTTCCTCTGAAGGTATACAGCAAATGTGCTGAGAGGTGGAGGTTCGGGATTTAGCTGGGAGCTGAGATGTGAGAAACTCAACATATGTGAGTGGCATTTTAAGAGACGGCCACGCTAAGACGATCCAGAGGAAGGAATAAAGCACTTTCTTCCTTGTCAATCAATCAATCAATCAATCAATCAATCAATCAATAACACAGTCTTCTGAAAGGAGTATACAGTGGGGCAAAAAAGTATTTAGTCAGCCACCAATTGTGCAAGTTCTCCCACTTAAAAAGATGAGAGAGGCCTGTAATTTTCATCATAGGTAGACATCAACTATGACAGACAAAATGAGAAAAAAAAATCCAGAAAATCACATTATAGGATTTTTTATGAATTTATTTGCAAATTATGGTGGAAAAAAAGTATTTGGTCACCTACAAACAAGCAAGATTTCTGGCTCTGACAGACCTGTAACTTCTTCTTTAAGAGGCTCCTCTGTCCTCCACTCATTACCTGTATTAATGGCACCTGTTTGAACTTGTTATCAGTATAAAAGACACCTGTCCACAACCTCAAACAGTCACACTCCAAACTCCACTATGGCCAAGACCAAAGAGCTGTCAAAGGACACCAGAAACAAAATTGTAGACCTGCACCAGGCTGGGAAGACTGAATCTGCAATAGGTAAGCACGTTGGTTTGAAGAAATCAACTGTGGGAGCAATTATTAGTTTGCAACAATCCAAGATGGCGTAGCAGTCGGACGTGTGTTTGTCTTGTCCCGTGTAAATAGTCCTCGTATTTGTCGTATACATTTCGTATATATTTTAATTTCACTTTCCATCTAGGAACTGAATATACATTCCTACATTCCGCCTCACCCAATGTGGTACGGACCTGCTATTTTTTATACTTTAGAACCGTAACCCCAATCAGAAGCTAGCCAGATAACTAGCTAGTAGTCAGTTAGCCACTGCTGCGGTCTTCACCCTTAACTCGGACACAGCCAGCTTCAGCTCGGGCCAATACCTGCCAGTCTGCAAGCGCGATATCAACCCAGAGCATATAGGACTGCTTTTTCTCTACCACATCACCGGATTCCTGACGCAAGCTCTGGACAATTACACCGTATCATCACAGCTAGCTAGCTGCAACCGAGTGGCTACTACTGGCTAACACCTCTGTCCCGAAGCAAGCACCAGTTAGCCTTGAGCTAGCCTCGAGCTAGGCCCATCTGCCGGCTAGCTGAAGAGGTCTACCAGCGAATTCTTGGGCTACAATACCTCTTTTGCCAATTGGACTGGACCTTTTTTTGCCGACACAGAGCCCTGCCAATCCATCACAACTGGTCTAAATCAGCTACAGGCTAATTTAGCAATTTTTTGCCGCTGCTAGCAGCTTTTACCTTCTGCACAGACACCAGCCCTGTTATTAGCCTGGATATTACTCACCAATTTACCAGCATCGGACTGTCTCTCGACAACAACGCCGGATTCCTGCCGTAATCCCTGAGCCACTACTTCTGATCCTCACAGCTAGCTTGCAGCTAGCGCAGCTAGCGCCACTGCCACGAAGCTAGCACCAGTTAGCAAACACAATTCTACAATTCACAACCTCTCTTTCGCCATCGCCATCCGGCTTGGATTCTCTGTCGACACGACCACGTCTGAGCAGACCCCCTCCGTCTGAGCAGACCACCCCCCGGGCTACTAACTTTAAACGCCGCGTGCTAGCTTAGTGGAGGCCTCCCTGCTCCATCTACGGCTGCCCCCTGGACACTATGATCACTTGGCTACATAGCTGATGCCTGCTTGACTGTCCATTAATTCACGGTACTCCATTCTGTTTATTTGTGTTTTATCTGTCGGCTCTGTGCTTTAACTCAGGATCTGTGTGTAGTTAATCCGACCCTCTCTGCCTAGTCGTCGCCATTTTTACCTGTTGTTGCTGTGTTAGACTAGCACCCTGTTATTGCTGCTGTTATCTTACCTGTTGTTTTAGCTAGCTCTCCCAATCAAGACCTGCAATCACTTTATGCCTTATTGTATGTCTCTCTCAAATATCAATATGCCTTGCATACTGTTGTTCAGGCTAGTTATCATTATCATTGTTTTGGTTTGCAATGGACCCCGTAGTTCCACTCTCCGTACCTCTGATACCTCCTTTGTCCCACCCCCCACACATGCGGTGACCTCACCCATTGAGACCAGCATGTCCAGAGATACAACCTCTCTTATCATCACCCAGTGCCTGGGCTTGCCTCCGCTGTACCCGTGCCCCACCATACCCCTGTCTGCACATTATGCCCAGAATCTATTCTACCACGCCCATAAATCTGCTCCTTTTATTCTTTGTCCCCAACGCTCTAGGCGACCAGTTTTGATAGCCTTTAGCCGCACCCTCATCCTACTACTCCTCTGTTCCTCGGGTGATGTGGAGGTAAACCCAGGCCCTGCATGTCCCCAGTCACCCTCATTTGTTGACTTCTGTGATCGAAAAAGCCTTGGCCTCATGCATGTCAACATCAGAAGCCTCCTCCCTAAGTTTGCCTTACTCACCGCTTTAGCACACTCTGCCAACCCTGATGTCCTTGCCGTGTCCGAATCCTGGCTTAGGAAGGCCACCAAAAATTCTGGGATTTCCATACCCAACTATAACACTTTCCGTCAAGATAGAACTGCCAAAGGGGGAGGAGTTGCAATCTACTGCAGAGATAGCCTGCAAAGTTCTGTCATACTTTCCAGGTCTATGCCCAAACAGTTCGAACTTCTAATTTTAAAAATTAATCTCTCCAGAAATAAGTCTCTCACTGTTGCCGCCTGCTACCGACCCCCCTCAGCTCCCAGCTGTGCCCTGGACACCATCTGTGAATTGATCGCTCCCCATCTAGCTTCAGAGTTTGTTCTGTTAGGTGACCTAAACTGGGATATGCTTAACACCCCGGCAGTCCTACAATCCAAGCTTGATGCCCTCAATCTCACACAAATCATCAAGGAACCCACCAGGTACAACCCTAAATCCGTAAACATGGGCACCCTAATAGACATTATCCTGACCAACCTGCCCTCCAAATACACCTCTGCTGTCTTCAATCAAGATCTCAGCGATCACTGCCTCATTGCCTGTATCCGCCACGGGTCCGCGGTCAAACGACCACCCCTCATCACTGTCAAACGCTCCCTAAAACACTTCTGCGAGCAGGCCTTTCTAATCGACCTGGCCCGGGTACCCTGGAAGGATATTGACCTCATCCCGTCAGTTGAGGATGCCTGGTCATTCTTTAAAAGTTACTTCCTCACCATATTAGACAAGCATGCTCCGTTCAAAAAATGCAGAACCAAGAACAGATATAGCCCTTGGTTCACTCCAGACCTGACTGCCCTCGACCAGCACAAAAACATCCTGTGGCGAACTGCAATAGCATCGAAGAGCCCCCGCGATATGCAACTGTTCAGGGAAGTCAGGAACCAATACACGCAGTCAGTCAGGAAAGCAAAGGCCAGCTTTTTCAAGCAGAAATTTGCATCCTGTAGCTCTAACTCCAAAAAGTTCTGGGATACTGTAAAGTCCATGGAAAACAAGAGCACCTCCTCCCAGCTGCCCACTGCACTGAGGCTAGGTAACACGGTCACCACTGATAAGTCCGTGATAATCGAAAACTTCAACAAACATTTCTCAATGGCTGGCCATGCCTTCCTCCTGGCGACTCCAACCTTGGCCAACAGCCCCGCCCCCCCCGCTGCTACTCGCCCAAGCCTCCCCAGCTTCTCCTTTACCCATATCCAGATAGCAGATGTTCTGAAAGAGCTGGAAAACCTGGACCCATACAAATCAGCTGGGCTTGACAATCTGGACCCCCTATTTCTGAAACTGTCCGCCGCCATTGTCGCACCCCCTATTACCAGCCTGTTCAACCTCTCCTTCGTATCATCTGAGATCCCCAAGGATTGGAAAGCTGCCGCGGTCATCCCCCTCTTCAAAGGGGGAGACACCCTGGACCCAAACTGTTACAGACCTATATCCATCCTGCCCTGCCTATCTAAGGTCTTCGAAAGCCAAGTCAACAAACAGATCACTGACCATCTCGAATCCCACCGTACCTTCTCCGCTGTGCAATCCGGTTTCCGAGCCGGTCACGGGTGCACCTCAGCCACGCTCAAGGTACTAAACGATATCATAACCGCCATCGATAAAAGACATTACTGTGCAGCCGTCTTCATCGACCTGGCCAAGGCTTTCGACTCTGTCAATCACCATATTCTTATCGGCAGACTCAGTAGCCTCGGTTTTTCTAATGACTGCCTTGCCTGGTTCACCAACTACTTTGCAGACAGAGTTCAGTGTGTCAAATCGGAGGGCATGTTGTCCGGTCCTCTGGCAGTCTCTATGGGGGTACCACAGGGTTCAATTCTCGGGCCGACTCTTTTCTCTGTATACATCAATGATGTTGCTCTTGCTGCGGGCGATTCCCTGATCCACCTCTACGCAGACGACACCATTCTATATACTTCCGGCCCTTCCTTGGACACTGTGCTATCTAACCTCCAAACGAGCTTCAATGCCATACAACACTCCTTCCGTGGCCTCCAACTGCTCTTAAACGCTAGTAAAACCAAATGCATGCTTTTCAACCGTTCGCTGCCTGCACCCGCACGCCCGACTAGCATCACCACCCTGGACGGTTCCGACCTAGAATATGTGGACATCTATAAGTACCTAGGTGTCTGGCTAGACTGCAAACTCTCCTTCCAGACTCATATCAAACATCTCCAATCCAAAATCAAATCAAGAATCGGCTTTCTATTCCGCAACAAAGCCTCCTTCACTCACGCCGCCAAACTTACCCTAGTAAAACTGACTATCCTACCGATCCTCGACTTCGGCGATGTCATCTACAAAATAGCTTCCGATACTCTACTCAGCAAACTGGATGCAGTTTATCACAGTGCCATTCGTTTTGTTACTAAAGCACCTTATACGACCCACCACTGCGACCTGTATGCCCTAGTCGGCTGGCCCTCGCTACATGTTCGTCGTCAGACCCACTGGCTCCAGGTCATCTACAAGGCTATGCTAGGTAAAGTGCCGCCTTATCTCAGTTCACTGGTCACGATGGCTACACCCACCCGCAGCACGCGCTCCAGCAGGTGTATCTCACTGATCATCCCTAAAGCCAAAACCTAATTTGGACGCCTTTCCTTCCAGTTCTCTGCTGCCTGCGACTGGAACGAATTGCAAAAATCTCTGAAGTTGGAGACTTTTATCTCCCTCAACAACTTTAAAAATCTGCTATCCGAGCAGCTAACCGATCGCTGCAGCTGTACATAGTCCATCTGTAAACTACCCACCCAATTTACCTACCTCACCCCCCATACTGCTTTTATTTATTTACTTTTCTGCTCTTTTGCACACCAGTATCTCTTCTTGCACATGATCATCTGATGATTTATCACTCCAGTGTTAATCTGCTAAATTGTAATTATTCGATTTATTGCCTACCTCATGCCTTTTGCACACATTGTATATAGATTCTCTTTTTTTTCTACCATGTTATTGACTTGTTTATTGTTTACTCCATGTGTAACTCTGTGTTGTCTGTTCACACTGCTATGCTTTATCTTGGCCAGGTCGCAGTTGCAAATGAGAACTTGTTCTCAACTAGCCTACCTGGTTAAATAAAGGTGAAATAAAAAAAAATAAAAAAAAAAATTAGGAAATGGAAGACATACAAGACCACTGACAATCTCCCTCGGTCTGGGGCTCCACGCAAGATTTCACCCCGTGGGGTCAAAATGATCACAAGAACGGTGAGCAAAAATCCCAGAACCACACGGGGGACCTAGTGAATGACCTGCAGAGAGCTGGGACCAAAGTAACAAAGCCTACCATCAGTAACACACTACGCCGCCAGGGACTCAAATCCTGCAGTGCCAGACGTGTCCCCCTGCTTAAGCCAGTACATGTCCAGGCCCGTCTGAAGTTTGCTAGAGAGCATTTGGATGATCCAGAAGAAGATTGGGAGAATGTCATATGGTCAGATGAAACCAAAATATAACATTTTGGTAAAAACTCAACTCGTCGTGTTTGGAGGACAAAGAATGCTGAGTTGCATCCAAAGAACACCATACCTACTGTGAAGCATGGGGGTGGAAACATCATGCTTTGGGGCTGTTTTTCTGCAAAGGGACCAGGACGACTGATCCGTGTAAAGGAAATAATGAATGGGGCCATGTATCGTGAGATTTTGAGTGAAAACCTCCTTCCATCAGCAAGGGCATTGAAGATGAAACGTGGCTGGGTCTTTCAGCATGACAATGATCCCAAACACACAGCCCGGGCAACGAAGGAGTGGCTTCGTAAGAAGCATTTCAAGGTCCTGGAGTGGCCTAGCCAGTCTCCAGATCTCAACCCCATAGAAAATCTTTGGAGGGAGTTGAAAGTCCGTGTTGCCCAGCAACAGCCCCAAAACATCACTGCTCTAGAGGAGATCTGCATGGAGGAATGGGCCAAAATACCAGCAACAGTGTGTGAAAACCTTGTGAAGACTTACAGAAAACATTTGACCTCTGTCATTGCCAACAAAGGGTATATAACAAAGTAAACTTTTGTTATTGACCAAATACTTATTTTCCACCATAATTTGCAAATAAATTCATAAAAAATCATACAATGTGATTTTCTGGATTTTTTTTCTTCTCATTTTGTCTGTCATAGTTGAAGTGTACCTATGATGAAAATTACAGGCCTCTCTCATCTTTTTAAGTGGGAGAACTTGCACAATTGGTGGCTGACTAAATACTTTTTTGCCCCACTGTATATCTACCCTTACCACTGTCAATTGATTACAGTTGATTGGGCTTGAGGTCAATTCCTTAACTCTGACAGTTCAGAATTTGATTTATGCATTAGGAAATGCTTAGGCCAATTATTTTCAATGAGGGCTGCTTCAATTCAGCATCTCAGTCCATTTACTGTGATCATGTAAGTCATATCAATGGTCACAGGGGACATACTGTATCTAATAATGTTGTTAATGATTCGCTGACAGGGGATACCAGTAATAGTTAAACACCACAGCTTTACTTTTAAGCTATGGCAAATCAGAAAGGATGAAGGATGGCGATATCCCTGGTTAGCTTTTCATCCCTGGTTTCCACAGAAACGGAACACTCCTTCAGCACACAATGAGCTAACCCTCAGGTACACAGAGGGCCTAATAGAGGACTGAACAATAGGCTCACTTTGGTAATTATGCCTTGGACCTCTAGCAGGAGCTCCTGCCAGGTGGGAAGCCAGAGATATATCTCCATATTTTCTCAGTAATGAAATAAAGCTATTTCCTCACTGCATGAGGGCTCAGATAAACAAAAGCCAGTGGTCTGGAAGGGGTGAATGGGAGAAAGGGGTGACTAAATCAACGGGTGAAATACACTGAGTTTACAAAACATGCACCAGGTTCACCAGGTGAATCCAGGTGAAAGCTATGATCCCTTATTGATTTCACTTGTTAAATCTACTTCAATCAGTGTAGATGAAGGGGAGGAGACAGGTTAAATAAGGATTTTTAAGCCTTGAGACAATTGAGACATGGATTGTGTGTGTGTCATTCAGAGGGTGAATCGGCAAGAGAATATTTAAGTATTTAAGGGCCTTTGAACAGGGTTATGGTAGTAGGTGCCAGGCACACCGGTTAGTGTCGAGAACTGCAACGCTGCTGGGTTTTTCATGCTCAACAGTTTCCTGTAAAGAAAATACAGGCAACTTGACTTGATTGTGGGAAGCATTGGAGTCAACATGGGCCAGTATCCCTGTGGAACACTTTCGCAACCTTGTAGAATCCATGCCCTGACTAATTTAGGCTGTTCTGAGGGGGGTGAAAATCAATATTAGGAAGTTGTTCCTAATGTTTTGAAGATGGACATGATATCAGTTCTGCTGCCATGTACAAAGCTTTTCAGAAAGCTATCCCAAAAGATAGTGATAAAGGTCACAGAACTTATCATATGCGTGGATGAATATCATAATCTGCCCATTAGTATCCATATAAGCTCTAATGAACTACCAACAAGTGTCCTGATGATACCTGCATGCATCATAGCAGCATGTCCACATCATGTTTATGTATGCTGTCACGCCCTGGCCTTAGTTATCTTTGTTCTCTTTATTATTTTGGTTAGGTCAGGGTGTGACGAGGGTGGTTTGTGTGTTTTTGTCTCGTCTAGGGTGATTGTACTGTCTAGGTTTTTTTTGTAGATTTATGGGGTTGTGTTCATTCTAGGTGTTTAGGTAAGTCTATGGTTGCCTAGATTGGTTCTCAATTAGAGGCAGGTGTTTATCGTTGTCTCTGATTGGGAACCATATTTAGGCAGCCATGTTCTTTGGGTATTTTGTGGGTGATTGTTTCCTGTGTCAGTGCCACACGGGACTGTTTCGGTTTGTTCACGTTTATTGTTTTGTATTTGTGTTCATTGGTCCGATCCTTGCTACACCTCTTCAGAGGAAGAAGAGGATGACAGCCGTTACATATGCAAGCATTTAACAGGCAGAATGAAGATTTTATTTGATATGGCTCTCTGAAAGCCGGGATCCACTTCTTTGCTTTCCACGAAGTAAAAAATCCCTTTCTAAAGATATCAGCACTAGCTGTTTCCCTCCTTGTGAACTTAAATTCTGCCCTTTTTATGCAAGTATCGTAAAACTCTTGAATTATGGATGCCCCCGCACAGTGTTTGCATTGGAATTGCACACGGTGGCCATAAAAACGCCAGAGCTGTGACAACACCATTAGCACAGATGAGCGTCAGGAGGTAAAACACTTAGGTGATCCATCCCAAGGACCCACTGCCCTGTAGACAGCCAGATTAGCCTTAGCCACGTCGCAGCTATAATGACCTGCCAGGGGCACTAATTCATTTCACAGCGCATCAGCACTCTCCCTGGCACTGATACCATCTCGGCAGGGAAGCAGTCACAGGAAGAGACACTGAACTAGGGGTGACCCTAGCATGTTTTTATTTCAACTTTATTTTGACAGGGAGTCACGCTGAGTCATGCTGAGACCATGGTCTCCTTTACAGATGAGCCCACATCAATATACACTATACACATCAATTTACACATCTATACACATCAATGTTCACTGTACACATCAATATACACATCAATATTCCAAAGCAAAACACAATCATAGAAAACAAATACATTCTTCAGTTAAAGGTCCTCAATCAGCCTTTTGAATTGCTCTAGAGGTACCAATTCGTCCCAATTTTAGAGAGCCAAATGGGAGATTATTCCACAAGGAAGGCGCAACAAAACTAGCAGATTTACCCAACTCAGTGGAGATCGAAGGGATTTCCGAAGTTAGCTATTCCTGAGACCGGGTTTAGTATCTCGTACGTCTATAACTTAACAATGAAGTAAGGTACAACCTACTTTCTGATACATAATGCAGTGATGTGTACTGAACCTATCGCCTGCAGTGACGATTTTAGTATGTAAATCTTGGTGGGGCAAACTCCCATTTTTTGGGGGGGATGTATGCCAGAAAAGCCACTACACAACACAACACTAAACAATATATTAATTGTACTATAACGACGACAAACGGTGCCCACTAACTGTTAGGGCCTATATAAAGCTCACCCAACAGCAGAGCTTTGTTTTCAGCACCATGGAGAGAATCCTTACCACCGCTACACCTGGCTTTCAGCGGAGCCTTGTCTGGCAGCGACACAATTCATTCAGCCTCATTTACTGCCTTTAAAAAAACATACCTGATATGGCTGACTTGCTTAAACAAATGTGGTTTCTACTGACAATTGAGATGTTCAAACTATGGCATAAAGGGACGACGAGCGAATAAACTCAATCTGAAATTTCGATTAAGACATTAATGAGCGAGCTAGGACGGATGTAGTCCACATAACTATTTTTTTAACACCCTCGAAATCTACAGCGACAGAATTCAGAACATAGGCCGTTCTTACAGTGTTCTCCCTGTACACCAAGTCAGAACCGTAGGATAAATAAAGGGGACATAGAAGCAGACAATGAAAGCTCTTACAATATTCAATGATTACATTTCTCTAAAACAGGTCATAGGCTACATGTGCACCACCAAGTCAGAACAGTAGGTGAAATTAAGGCTTTCTACACAGCATACACTTAGTATTACTTTCTTAGCTCCAGTATACATAATTCATGCAGCAGCATACAATACATTTCTGGACTGTTGTGCTGTGCTCACTTGAGCAGAAAGGTGGCGCAGCGGTCCTTCGTGGGAACATTTTGTTATCAAAAGTTATGGCATTCTCTGGATTTATGGTGCTTTCAAGACAACTGGGAACTCTGGAGAAAAAAAACAAGGTCAAATCATGATGACGTCAGGGATCTTCAGGTCGTAACTCTAGAAAGAGGCCCAAGTTCCCAACTTAGAATTCCGAGTTGGATGACCGTTCAAATAGTATTTTCCCAGTAGTTCCCAGTTGACTTGAACTCACTGAAGTCAGACTTCCCAGTTCAGAGTTAACAGTTGTTTTGAGTGCTACAGAAATCATGCTGGATTGACAGAATGGCCAATGTTGAATGTTTATCATTTTAAGCTTATCAAAAAGATCCTTAAACCCAGACTTGGGACCACACAGCCACCACTGAATAGCAGGTTAGTGATTGCTTTGCAATACTTACAGTTAGCCACTGATTCCTTCCAACCCACTCATTGTTGAATTTGCGATTTCCAACTTGTGTAATGTTTATGTCCAATGTCCGACGAGCACCAATAAGTTTTATCTATAATTTCTCTTCATATGACAAGGATTACAAATAATTTGCCAGTAGATTGTCGACTTGATTCATGATGACTGCTAGCTAGGATTTGGGAAGTATGATGTCCAATCAAAGCTACTGTAGATATATCGTGATTTTACATCATTTTATCTGTGGCCTTTTTGGATGGGCACTTCTAATGTAACTCTATGGCAGCACCCAAGGGTCTTGAGTTTTCGAGCTCTACCCTTAAATTTGGATGTGACGCAGTGTCCCCATGAGTGACAGAACACTGAGGACAATCACGGCGCAACTAGAGAACATTACCAACCTCTATTTTCTGTTGGCTGCCTCACCACCACAGAAAGCACTGAGCTAGGCTGAAACACCTGCATTTTGGAGCTGCCTTACTCAAGAAAGCAAAAAAGAGACCATGTTTGTACGTGGCTTTAGTAACTCAATTATTTAGTATTACATGTTTTACTTTGTTTGCAAACTGATGTGACACGTATTAATGCCTAAATGACATGCAAAAAAGGCAATCACCCCCCAAAAATGTGGGGCTCAAAACAGGTGGGGCAGGGTCGCCACTGTTGCAAGTCCTTTTCTTCTATAGTTTTACATTGGTCAATGTGGTGAGGTTGTCTTCAAAAACAGATGCTGCTTTGCGTGTTAGCTTCTGCCAGATTGTCACGTTCGTTTAGAGATGGATTGGACCAAGGTGCAGCGTTGTAGGCGTACATTTAACTTTTATTTAAGTTGGAAAATAGGATGATCGAGCAGCAGTAAGGGCTCTTCGATACTGCACGGTACTGTCTTTCCAAGCTATTCGGAAGACTTCCAGTTTAGTATAGCGCCACTTCCGTTCCAATTTTCTGGAAGCTTGCCTCAGGGCTCGGGTATTTTCTGTATACAAGGGAGCTAGTTTCTTATGACGAATGTTTTTTGTTTTTAGGGGTGCGACTGCATCTAGGGTAGTACGCAAGGTTAAATGCAATTCCTCAGTAAGGTTGTTAACCGATTTTTGTACTCTGTCCTTGGGTAGGTGGAGGGAGTCAGGAAGGGCATCTAGGAATCTTTAGGTTATCCAAGAATTTATAGCACGGCTTTTGATGATCCTTGATCAGGGTCTGAGCAGATTATTTGTTGCGATTACAAACGTAATAAAATGGTGGCCGATAGTCCAGGATTATGAGGAAAAACATTAAGATCCACAATATTTATTCCACGGGACAAAACTAGGTCCAGAGTATGACTGTGGTAGTGAGTAAGTCCGGAGACATGTTGGACAAAACCCACTGAGTCGATAATGGCTCCGAAAGCCTTTTGGAGTGGGTCTGTGGACTTTTCCATGTGAATATTAAAAGTCACCAAAAATGTGAATATTATCTGCCAAGGTCCGAAAGGAATACAGAGAACTCAGTGAGGAGTGCTGTATACGGCCCAGGAGGCCTGTAAACAGTAGCTGTAAAAAGTGATTGAGTAGGCTGCATCGATTTCATGACTAGAAGCTCAAAAGACGAAAACGCAGTCATTTCTTTTGTTGGTCATTTGAAATTTGCTATTGTAAATGTTAGCAACACCTCCGCCTTTGTGGGATGCGCGGGGGATATGGTCACTAGTGTAACCAGGAGGAGAGGCCTCATTTAACACAATATATTCAACAGGCTTAAGCCATGTTTCAGTCAGGCCAATCACATCAAGATTATGATCAGTGATTAGTTCATTGACTATGACTGCTTAGGAAGTGAGGGAGTATTCGTATTTTGAGATGTGAAATATCACAATCTCTTTCAATAATGACAGGAATGGAGGAGGTCTTTATTCTAGTGAGATTGCTAAGGCGAACACCGCCATGTTTAGTTTTGCCCAACCTAGATCGAGGCACAGACACGGTCTCAATGGGGATAGCTGTGCTGACTACACTGACTGTACTCGTGGCAGACTCCTCTAAGCTGGCAGGCTGGCTAACAGCCTGCTGCCTGGCCTGCACCCTATCTTATTGTGGAACTAGAGGAGTTAGAGCCCTGTCTATGTTCATAGATAAGATGAGAGCGAGTCCATCACTCCTCAGCAGGCCAGACTTGGTCCTGTTTGTGGGTGAGTCCCAGAAAGAGGGCCAGTTATCTACAAATTCTATCTTTTGGGAGGGGCAGAAAACATCTTTCAACCAGCGATTGAGTTGTGAGATTCTGCTGTAGAGCTCATCACTCCCCTTAACTGTGAGCAGGCCAGAGACAATTACTCGATGACGACACATCTTTCTAGCTGATTTACATGCTGAAGCTATGTTGCGCTTCGTGACCTTTGACTGTTTCATCCTAACATCATTGGTGCCGACGTGGATAACAATATCCCTATACTCTCTACACTCGCCAGTTTAAGCCTTAACGAGCACCATCTTCAGATTAGCCTTAACGTCGGTAGCCTTGCCCCCTGGGAAACGGTGTAGGATCGCTGGATGATTCTTTTTAAGTCTAATTCTGTGGTTAATGGAGTCGCCAATGACTAGGGTTTTCAATTTGTCAGAGCTAATGGTGGGAAGCTTTGGCGTCTCAGACCCCGTAACGGGTGGAGGAGAGACCAGAGAAGGCTCGGCCTCTGACTCCGACTCGTTGCTTAAATGGGGAGAACCGATTGAATGTTTCTGTCGGCTGAATGAGCGACACCAGTTGAGCATTCCTACAGCATTTCCTTTCAGAAGCCATGAGAAAATTGTCTGGCTGCGGGGACTATGAGAGGGGATTTATACTACTATCTGTACTTATTGGTGGCACAGACGCTGTTTCATCCTTTCCTACAATTAAATGACCCTTCCCTAACGATTCTGTCTGAAGCTGGGCTTGCAGCACGGCTATCCTCACCATAAGGCGATCGTTCTCCTGTATAGCGACTACAATTAGAAGGCATAATGTTAATGTTACTACTTAGCTTCAGCTGGTGGAGGTCCTGTAGAATCATGTCCAGATAAAGCGCCCGGGGTGAAAAAGGTGAATGAAAAAAGTTGAGCAAGGGAAAAAATAAAAATATAAAACGGTAATTAAAAAGTAAAAACCGTAGAAGTTGGCAGGTAACAAAGTAACATTAGCGACAAAGAGCACAGCAGCACGTAAACAAGTCCACAAGTTGTGACCGCAAATAATGTGCCACGTGATGGTGTGGGGGTGCTTGGCTGGGGATACTGTCAGTGATTTATTTAGAATTCAAGGCACACTTCACCAGCATGGCTACCACATCATTCTGCAGCGATACGCCATCCCATCTGGTTTGCGCTTAGTGGGACTATTATTTGTTTTTCAACAGGACAATGACCCAAAATGCACCTCCGGGCTGTGTAAGGGCTATTTGACCAACAAGGAGAATGATGGAGTGCTGCATCAGATGACCTGGCCTCCACAATCACCTGACCTCAACCCGATTGAGATGGTTTGGGATGAATTGGGACCACAGAGTGAAGGAAAAACGGCCAACAAGTGCTCAGCATATGTGGGAACTCCTTAAAGACTGTTGGAAAAGCATTCCTCATGAACCTGGTGGAGAGAATGCCAAGAGTGTGCAAAGCTGTCATCAATGCAAAGCGTGGCTACTTTCAAGAATCTCAAATATAAAATAGATTTTGCTTTGTTTAACACTTATTTGGTTACTACATGATTCCATATGTGTTAATTCATAGTTTTGATGTCTTCACTATTAGGGACGCGCTCCAGCAGGTATATCTCTCTGGTCACCCCCAAAGCCAATTCCTCCTTTGGCCACTTCTCTGCTGCCAATGACTGGAACGAACTACAAAAATCTCTGAAACTGGATACACTTATCTCCCTCACTAGCTTTAAGCACCAGCTGTCAGAGCAGCTCACAGATTACTGCACCTGTACATAGCCCATCTATAATTTAGCCCAAACAACTACCTCTTCCTCTACTGTATTTATTTATTTATTTTGCTCCTTTGCACCCCAGTATTTCTATTTCTACTTTGCACATTCTTCCACTGCAAATCTACCATTCCAGTGTTTTACTTGCTATATTGTATTTACTTCGCCACCATGGCCTTTTTTGCCTTTCCCTCCCTTATCTCACCTCATTTGCTCACATTGTATATAGACTTATTTTTCTACTGTATTATTGACTGTATGTTTGTTTTACTCCATGTGTAACTCTGTGTTGTTGTATGTGTCGAACTGCTTTGCTTTATCTTGGCCAGGTCACAATTGTAAATGAGAACTTGTTCTCAACTTGCCTACCTAGTTAAATAAAGGTGAAATAAAATAAAATAAATACAATTCTACAATGTAGAAAATAGTAAAAAGAAAGAAAAACCCTGGAATGAGTAGGTGTGTCCAAACATTTGACTGGTACTGTATATATTCAGTCTAATACGGCTATTTACTTACCTTCGTAGCTCTTTGTCAGAAGCTTTTTTAACTGTCCTCTCCAAGTTTAGCTGGAATTTAGACTGAAAGGATTTGACTAATGTGATTGGTTGACACTGGCCTACGTGCCTTGCCTTGCGTAGAATATCAGATCTCAACGATTGGATAAGTGTTTAACATCACCAGTGCAATGTGACCACAAACAGAGATCTAAATATAATGATGAGATGACAATTTTTCCGCCCTAACAATGGGAGTCGTTGTCCCAAAAGCTGGAAGGCAGGCGAAAAGCATAGGTCCAAAATATGCCCATGGAAATGCATTGGATTTTGGACAAGATGATGGCGAGTGAAACCTCTCGCGTTGCCTCTTCCTCTCTGCTGCAAAAGAGACAGGTCAGAATGCCTGACTGAAATACAGAACTAATATAATTTTTGGCTAAATTAGTGGTGTTAGAATTGTTTGATGAAATGCGGGACATGATTGTTTGGTTGCGGGACAAAGGGCCAAAATGCGGGACTGTTCCACACAATACAAGACATGTGGTCACCCTAACCATGTCCCTTATTTGATATGGTTCCCATATGCTTTTCCACCAAGTTTAGATTTGTAAACGAATAGAAAATAGAAGTGGGAGACTATTGCGAGCACTGCTCCAGATCACCTGATATCCTCCACAAGGGGTGAGAGAAGCATTTCGCTACACCTGCAATAACATCTGCTAAACATGTGTATGTGACCAATAACATTTGATTTGAAGGGGGAGAGAGAGACCTGACTCGAGTCAAACTAAACTGTCTATCGTACAGCAGAGCAGAGCATGTGTCTGACTCCAACCCCACACAACTGAATTGATAAAAACATAAATCATGAGCGCACCGCTTATGAAACAGAGCTGAGAGCTCTCCATGCCGAATCGGGCCGGTTCCACCCAAACTAAATCCAGCAAAGTCACATCACCAGAACCTCCAACCAGAGCATGGCACACAATCATTAGAAATAATTGCTCAAGAAACCACACCACTGCACAACAACTGCGTTCAAGAAGAGATAAAGCACATTTGACCAGTTTCAGTAGCCAATGCCATACTATCCACAAGCTATTGTGAATGGAGCACAAGAGTAGCCAACACATTAATATTGCAACATTATGACATTTTATAACACAGCAAAACCCAATTAAAGCATCCCCAAAAGGCATTTAATATAGAATATTAACTGCATGATGGTAGCTTATTAAACCATTGGTCTTACCTCACTGCTGGGCCAGGTGTGCCAGCAGTCATAAAACATCAATAGTGGCCTCGCGCTGTGGGGCTGACAAAGGCCCTCATTAGGGCTTGTGTCCAGAATTTTACAGTGAACATGTATAAGGGACATCTGTGTCAGCCTTTTCTCCTGCTCATTGTGCTGCATATCCATGTCTTTAGGTGGCGAAGGGTGAACGTCCTCTCCGTGGACCTGACGGAGATCAAAAGACAGAGGCACAGTTGGATTAGGGTTTCTACTTCTCTGAAGAGACCTCTCGTTTGTGGGTGAAGTTGGGCCAGAGTTGAATCAACACCTGGGACAGTGATGGATTGGGTATTTTTTCTCCCAACACGTGGAGTTGGGAGATGGTGGAGGTGAAGGGAGTCAAGCGACTGTGCATCCAGTTGAGTCATTTTGCTGCGTCAATGAGGGTTTTCTCACGTCTTGCTGACATTCCTAGCCCTTCCTGGTCAAGTCTTCTCTCTACTTCTGATTGCACCAGATCCACCGCTTCAAAGACCTCGCGTCTCGACCTGAGTTCCACTTTTTCTGGATCCACCATTTCGGTCTCCATTGCGTGGTGATAGCCGGCTGGGTTAACTCCTAGCCTACAGGAAGGAATGAACCGGAAACGTTCAATCTCGTGGAGGTGCATTGTCAATGATTGGTTGTAGCCTACAGTTTGAAGATTTTATTTTTGTAAATTTATTTTTGTAAATATCCCATGTTTTTTCTCTTTCCCCTACCCTATTTATATCAATAATGCAACGGAAATGTTAAAAAAAAATTATTGCAACAACACATTCTTACAGTTTTGCCACTTCACCACAAGCGGTGCTGCCACACCCCCAGGACCCCTACTTCCCGCAGCAACAGTATGGTTAGAATACAAAAAAACAAGTATTTCAAAGAACTCAATAGCATTTTCACTAGTTTAAGTTACTGTAGGCGGTCTGCTGCCATGTGCTCAGGTGTGGAGTGCAAAGGAACAGCGGTTATTCTTGGGAAAAGTGATATTTAGAAATAGAGCTCATCTCTTAGTTATTTGGCAAATGTAAGTGTTTTGTAAACCTCAGAATCCACTCTGATACTATATAGAGCAACTAAAATAATTAACTGCATGTGACTCTGTAGTAGGATTTGAAAAAGTAACTTTTTGGCATTTTGGCGAAACTGCTTATAACACAAATTATGTCCGCGATATCAAAATTCTAACAACACAAATGTGTTAAATAGACTTATTAAGGAAGGGTCAAGGATGGAGCGGGGCACAGATATGTCAATGTCAAATTCACATGCAGTCAAAATTACTGCCTCAGCACCGTTGGCTCCCTTAATTGTACACCTAGTCTCCATTTCCACACTGTACCACCTCCCCTTATGTGTCAGCCCAGCCAAGGTCAAAGGGAGATGGGAGAGTGCTGCCCAAATTGATAACGTTTGTCGCGTAGTGAGAGTTGAGTGGAGACGAACGGATTCGGCTCAGTCAGTTCATTTCAGTTCAGTCAGTCCTTCTGATGAGCCCTTCCCAGCTAGCTAGTTTATGCTTGTGGCTAAAACTTCTGCGAAAATTAGACACTTGTCTGCCGAAGTTGGAATTATTCCATTTTTATCTGAGTGATTATTCATATATTTTTTTACAGAAATATATTAAATATGCGAAGGACACGGTACCCTGTTGTTGTGTTTGTTGGCTTGCAGTGCAAACTCTCCCCATTGAGCAGTGTAGACTTTCTCACGGTGACATCCAGATGGTTACAACCAGGGACGTCGCTAGGCCTATTTTAGGACGGCTTTAGCATCTTAAAACCTCTTGAGAATACAGGGGGTAATATTTTCGCATTAGCATAATTTGCTCTACAGATTAAACTGCCTCTTATTCAATTATTGCTCTTACTATATGCATATGAATCATACCATTGGAAAGAAAACAATCCCTAGTTTCTAAATCCGTTTCAATTTTGTCTCTGAGTGATACAGAAGTCATTCAACAGCACTTTCCATGACCAAGAACATAAAATCAAGATGTGTTATGCTGGCTTCAAAGCTCTGCCTATATATGGTCGTGCCCCCTATGACCAGAAACACACCACATTCGCCTTCCTCTGGTTGTCAAGATGACGTCAGAGGAGAAATTCTTTGTTTATCTGGGACTGACGTGAAATAGGACCCATTTCTTTGGCGTGACCGACAACTTCCGGACATCTTAATTTTCCAATTTGAGCTGCGTTGGTGTACTGTTTTGCTGGCGTTATGTATGCAAACTATCTCCGTGTCGAATTTTGTTTGATACATGTGACCATATCATCGTAATGTATGTTTTTTCAATATAGTTTAATCAGATTATTTGAATTTTTCCGGGAGTTTTTCGGTGTACCGTTGTCGGATTGTATTTACGTTTGAGAAATTCGTGCCACTCGACCGGTACCTGTGCTAAATGGAGTGGGAAAGGAACATTTCTGAACGGAACCAACGACTCATCTTGACAAAGGACACTTTGATCAACATTCTGATGAAAGATCAGCCATAGTAAGACCCAATTTACGATTTTATATCATATCTGTTGTGCATGTGAACTGGACGTGGGCGCCTAGCCGAATCTGCCTGGTAAAAATATCGTGTCCTCCGCTAACGTGGTTAGCTAATAGATTTACATATTCTGTCTTCCCTGTAAAACATTTTAAAAATCTGAAATGGTGGCTTTATTCACAAGACCTGTATCTTTCATCTGGTGTCTTGGACTTGTGATTTAATGATATTTAGATGCTACAAGTTACTTGTGACGCTATGCTAGCTGTGCTAATCAGTGGGGTGAGTTGGGGGGTGCTACCGGATCAGGGTTGCTGACTCGTGAGAAGTTAACTTCTTTGGGGTAGGGGGCAGTATTTTCACGTCCGGATGAAAAGCGTGCCCAGAGTAAACGGCCTGCTACTCAGCCATAGAAGCTAGAATATGCATATTATTAGTAGATTTGGATAGAAAACACTCTGACGTTTCTAAAACTGTTTGAATGATGTCTGTGAGTATAACAGAACTCATATGGCAGGCAAAAACCTGAGAAAAAATCCAACCCGGAAGTGGGAAATCTGAGGTTGGTCGATTTTCAACTCAGCCCTTATTGAAGATACAGTGGGATATTGGTCATGTTGCACTTCCTAAGGCCTCTACTAGATGTCAACAGTCTTTAGAGCCTTGTCTGATGCTTCTACTGTGAAGTGGGGCCGAATGAGAGGGAATTGAGTAAGGGCTACCATGAGCTGAACATGCGCTGACCATGCGCGTTCATGTGAGAGTGAGCTCTGTTCCATCGCACTTCTGAAGACAAAGGAATTCTCCGGTTGGAACATTATTGAAGAATTATGTTAAAAACATCCTAAAGATTGATTCAATACTTCGTTTGTCATGTTTCTACTGACTGTATATAACTTTTTTAACTTTTTGTCTGTACTTTCCGCTGGACTTGCACCCGCGTTGTGAGTTTTGAAAGTGCACTGAACGCTAGAACAACAACAAGGAATTTGGACATAAATTATGGACATTATCGAACAAAACAAACATTTAACGTGGAACTGGGATTCCTGGGAGTGCATTCTGATGAAGATCATCAAAGGTAAGTGAATGTTTATAATGTTATTTCTGACTTCTGTTGACTGCACAATATGGCAGATATATTTTTGTCTTGATTGGGCTCTGAGCGCCGACCTCAGATTATTGCATGGTTTGCTTTTTCCGTAAAGCTTTTTTGAAATCTGACACAGCGGTTGCATTAAGGAGAAGTGTATCTAAAGTTCCATGCATAACACTTGTATTTTCATCAACATTTATAATGAGTATTTCTGTAAATTGATGTGGCTCTCTGCAAAATAACCGGATGTTTTGGAACTACTGAACGTAATGCACCAATGAATATAAATATGAACTTTACCGAACACAACATACATGTATTGTGTAACATGAAGTCCTATGAGTGTCATCTGATGAAGATCATCAAAGGTTAGTGATTCATTTTATCTATATTTCTGCTTTTTGTGAATCCTCTCTTTGTCTGGAAAAATGGCTGTGTTATTCTGTGAATAGGCACTCACCTAACATAATCGCTTGGTTTGCTTTCGTTGTAAAGCCTTTTTGAAATCGGACACTGTGGCTGGATTTACAACAAGTGTATCTTTAAAATGGTGTAAAATACATGTATGTTTGAGGAATTTTAATTATGGGATTTCTGTTGTTTTGAATTTGGCGCCCTGCAGTTTCACTGGCTGTTGACGAGGTGGGATGCTACCGTCCCACGTACCCGAGAGAGGTTAAACTGCTTACCGGGCAGGCACTAGGACTTGGGGGAGGCTGCTGCTGCAGAGGCTGCTGCACACGCTAGTGACAGTTAGGGCTACTTGTATCTAACATTTTGGTTAACGTTAGCTACTGCTGTGACTGCTAGCTAACAGTAAACTGACAGGAAAAGGCTCTGACAGTACGGATTCATGCAGATAGGCTACGATGTGAATTTGTGGTAAGTTAGAACAGAGAGAGAGAGACAGAGTATTCACTACTATAGACTTTGGTCATATTCAAAGCTTTGTTAACCAATACGTGTTTATGTGAGGCTGCCTTTAAGTTATAACGTAACAGATGTTTTTGCGAGCTAGCTAACGGTAACGGTGTTTTCTTTAAATTCAACATAAGTTATGTGGCGATGATATCTAGTTAACGTTGCATTTAATGTAGTTTTGCTATCTGTGCCAGGCTATAAATGAGACAGATGACGTAACATCATGCACATATCTGTTCATACTCAATTGCTTTCAATCAATAGGCCATTGCAAAACAATTATCAGTAGGTCATGTGTAGAAAAGGTGACATAGTGTTGATCACAATGTCATTGTATTATCCTCAATTTCTCTACTGTAGGCTAGCTAACGACTTCACGTTAGATGGATATACGGAAATTCTTCAGGAGAGGCAGTGCCAGCAGCTCTGCCGAAGGCCAATCCGGTGAGAGATTAAGATTTTACCAGTTCAAACAAACAAATTAAAACTTAAACTGATTAATCACCTATTAATCACGCCTTGAGTAAATATGAGTTTAATAACAATACATGTCAGAACACAGCAGACAAGAATGAGGGAAAGAAGCTGGAGGCTGTCAGGGCTGAGGGAGCATGTCTGATGAAGGTTAGTGATAAAAAAATGCAAGTAGATGTTTAAGCTTTCAATTAAATTTGTACATCATATGAAGGCATATGTCTTACTTTGTTAGGCATACATAAATAATGTTCATAATATCTTAAAGGGTCATGCAGAAAGAGAGGCTTCTATGCAAGGCAGAGATCAACATACGAGCTGTATAAGTGAGAGAGAGCAAGCATGCCCAGAGAAAGAGGGACAGCAAAAAGATTCAGAGAGAGGGGGACAACAAACAGATCCAGAGAGAGGGACAACAAACAGATCCAGAGAGAGGGACAACAAACAGATCCAGAGAGAGAGGGACAACAAACAGATCCAGAGAGGGAGGGACAACAAACAGATCCAGAGAGGGAGGGACAACAAACAGATCCAGAGAGAGAGGGACAACAAACAGATCCAGAGAGAGGGGGACAACAAACAGATCCAGAGAGAGAGACAACAAACAGATCCAGAGAGAGAGACAACAAACAGATCCAGAGAGAGAGGGACAACAAACAGATCCAGAGAGAGGGACAACAAACAGATCCAGACAGGGAGGGACAACAAACAGATCCAGAGAGAGAGGGACAACAAACAGATCCAGAGAGGGAGGGACAACAAACAGATCCAGAGAGGGAGGGACAACAAACAGATCCAGAGAGGGAGGGACAACAAACAGATCCAGAGAGAGGGGGACAACAAACAGATCCAGAGAGAGGGGGACAACAAACAGATCCAGAGAGAGAGACAACAAACAGATCCAGAGAGAGAGACAACAAACAGATCCAGAGAGAGAGGGACAACAAACAGATCCAGAGAGGGAGGGACAACAAACAGATCCAGAGAGAGAGGGACAACAAACAGATCCAGAGAGAGGGGGGCAACAAACAGATCCAGAGAGGGAGGGACAACAAACAGATCCAGAGAGAGAGAGGGACAACAAACAGATCCAGAGAGGGAGGGACAACAAACAGATCCAGACAGGGAGGGACAACAAACAGATCCAGAGAGAGAGGGACAACAAACAGATCCAGAGAGAAGGGGACAACAAACAGATCCAGAGAGGGAGGGACAACAAACAGATCCAGAGGGGGAGGGACAACAAACAGATCCAGAGAGAGGGGGACAACAAACAGATCCAGAGAGGGAGGGACAACAAACAGATCCAGAGAGAGAGGGACAACAAACAGATCCAGAGAGGGAGGGACAACAAACAGATCCAGAGAGGGAGGGACAACAAACAGATCCAGAGAGGGAGGGACAACAAACAGATCCAGAGAGGGAGGGACAACAAACAGATCCAGAGAGGGAGGGACAACAAACAGATCCAGAGAGAGGGACAACAAACAGATCCAGAGAGGGAGAGACAACAAACAGATCCAAAGAGGGAGGGACAACAAACAGATCCAGAGAGAGGGACAACAAACAGATCCAGAGAGGGAGGGACAACAAACAGATCCAGAGAGAGGGACAACAAACAGATCCAGAGAGAGGGACAACAAACAGATCCAGAGAGGGAGAGACAACAAACAGATCCAAAGAGGGGGGGACAATAAACAGATCCAGAGAGAGGGACAACAAACAGATCCAGAGAGAGGGACAACAAACAGATCCAGAGAGGGAGGGACAGAACCAAAGCACTTTGTGAAATTCACAATGTTCCAGAGGCAGATGCAGCAAGAAAGCGCAAACAAAGGAAAATGGGAGATTTTCGCGCCGGCTGCGATCCTGGTTGCGTAAAACAAATGGTCAGAAAAGGCTTGCAAGTCTTGCAGCCATGTCCATTGAGGGTGAAGTGCTTGGGCCACTAAGCCACAATAGTCTTATTGACCGCTTTGCCACCTTTAAAAATAGGAGGTACACTTTGATGCGTCCCCCCACAAAATAAGCATCAAAAGAGAGAAGCAGGAGGAGAAGTTCTGTAATATAGGTTGTAATATTTGTTTGGGATCTTACTTTATCAGATCTTATTCCTAATTATTTTTCAGTTTTTAAAATCGTATTTAGCTCATTAGTTGAATTGTGGATGATACTGTTTAAGATGTTCCACGTGTCTGAATTATTGGGTTAATTTTGAGCAACAAATTTAAACAAAGATTTTTTTCTAATGGTATAATATGACCTCTCAAAATAACATCCCAAAAGTATTTTGGCTAGATAGTACAGCCATTTTTGTGCCTTTTGTTGGTGTTGGATGGATGGGGACAGAGTGGACATTAATTTCTTTATTTGGATAGAATTTAAGTAAGTCATATTAGATCAGTGTCTAAGACAAACTATGAGACAGGTATACTTTTAGCCAACTTTGACCAAAAATAACCTTATTTTGATCGATTTTACACCCATTGTTACTCTAAACAAACATGATGAAAATATGTTTTGGGGGCTTTAAAACAAATCCTTGGGGAGTATGCCCAGACCACCCTAAAAGAGGCTTAGCCCCCCTATCCATGAATCTCTAGTGATATCCCTGGTTACAACCAATATTAGAAGTTATTTCTCGTGTAGGCTGCTATCCTACTCAAAATACAATCAAGTGGGATGGAATAAACTGGAGATGGTGACCAAATTCAGATGATGACCAATACTACAGTTTTTTTCTCCCTTGCCCATTGACATAAACATAAAGTTTTAACTAAAACCATGCTGCTCCTGTTGCCAGTTAGCCAGCATAAACTAGCTGAGAAAGGCTTATCAAGACTCGACTCTCAGCTGTGCGACATACATTATATGACAAAAAGTATGTGGACATCTGCTTGTCGAACATCTCATTCCAAAATAATGGACATTAATATGGAGTTGGTCCCACCTTTGCTGCTATAACAGCCTCCACTCTTCTGGGAAGGCTTTCCACTAGGTGTTGGAACATCGCTGCGGGGACTTTCTTCCATTCAGCCACAAGAGCATTAGTGAGGTCGGGCACTTATGTTGGGCGATTAGGCCTGGCTCGCAGTCGGCGTACCAATTCATCCCAAAGCTGTTCGATGGGGTTGAGGTCAGGATTCTGTTCAGGCCAGTCAAGTTGTTCCACACCGATCTTGACAAACCATTTCTGTATGGACCTCGCTTTATGCACAGGGGCATTGTCATGCTGAAACGGGAAAAGCATTCCCAAACTGTTGCCACAAAGTTGGAAGCACAGAATCGTCTAGAATGTCATTGTGTGCTGTAGCATTAAGATGTCCCTTCACTGGAACTAAGGGGCCTAGCCCGAAACATGAAAAACCGCCCCAGACCATTATAACTCCTCCAGCAAACTTTACAGTTGGCCCTATGCATTCGGGCAGGGAGCATTCTCCTGGCATCCACCCAACCCAGATTTGTCCGTCAGACTGCCAGATTGTGACGTGTGATTCATCACTCCAGAGAACACATTTCCACTGCTCCATAGTCCAATGGTGGCAAGCTTTACACCACTCCATCTAAAGCTTGGCATTGCACATAATGATCTTAGGCTTTTTCTTCGGCTGCTCGGCCATGGAAACCCATTTCATGAAGCTCCAGACGAACAGTTCTTATGCTGACAGTTCTTGTGCTGACGTTGCTTCCAGAGGCAGTTTGAAACTCGGTAGTGAGTGTTGCAACCGAGGACAGCCACTTTTTATGCCTTCAGCAGTAGGCGGTCCCGTTCTGTTAGCTTGTGAGGCCTACCACTTTGCAAACTGACTTGTTAGAAACGTGGCATCCTATGACAGTGCCACATTTAAAGTCACTGAGCTCTTCAGTAAGGCCATTCAATGTTTGTGTGCTCAATTTTATACACCTGTCAGCAACAGGTGTGGCTGAAATAGCCGAATCCACTAATTAGAAGGGGTGTCCACTTACTTTTGTATATATATTGTACGTCATTAATTTGGGCACCATGAGTATCCATATAGCCTCTCCCAAGGGAAAGAGGGATGCCTAGTCAGTTGTACATTCAAATGAAATGTTTCTTCCACATTTAACCCAACCCCTCTGAATCAGAGGTCTTCAGCGCCTGGGGAACAGTGGGTTAACTGCCTTGCTCAGGGGCAGAATGACTGATTTTTACCTTGTCGGCTGGGGGATTCGATCGAGCAACCTCTTGGTTATTGGCCCAATGCTCCTACCCGCCAGGCTACCTGCAGCCCAGGAAGATATGAGGTAAAGCAAAGAGCAAGCCGGGGCTAATTAAACCAAGTAAAGTGTCATAAATCCCGCAGGCTGACATCATAGGAAAGGTCAGGTATGGTTGAGCTCAGCCGGGCCTTCAGCAGCCCGCAATACTTTTCAAAGGCTTGCCTATAAGAAAATGCAGCCGGGGCTCAACATTTCCACCCGGACCACATAACTCTTTGTGTCCTCCTATCTGAGCTCTCCCCAGTGCAAACACTAAATGAGAAGGTGTGTCTATGTGGCACGCCGCATCACACGAGGGGATTTGAATTGTTTGTCGCACTGACGCTTCACTGCCTTGAAAGGGAAATGTGTATTGTAGAGACATAGGGATGGATATGAAGCCAGCCTTTGATGGTGGAGGAGTTGGACGGGGCTATCAGTTACACAGTGTGAACATTAACATTACAAAGCTGTCCCGGACCATTGATTAATCAATAAGAAAAATAAATAAATAAATAAATAAATAAATAAATAAAGAGAGAGAGAGAGAGAGAGAGAGAGAGAGAGAGAGAGAGAGAGAGAGAGAGAGAGAGAGAGAGAGAGAGAGAGAGAGAGAGAGAGAGAGAGAGAGAGAGAGAGAGAGAGAGAGAGAGAGAGAGAGAGAGAGAGAGAGAGAGAGAGAGAGAGAGAGAGAGAGAGAGAGAGAGAGAGAGAGAGAGAGAGAGAGAGAGAGAGAGAGAGAGAGAGAGAGAGAGAGAGAGAGAGAGAGAGAGAGAGAGAGAGAGAGAGAGAGAGAGAGAGAGAGAGAGAGAGAGAGAGAGAGAGAGAGAGAAGAAACACAATCAGTTCCATTCAATAGAAGGACTTTGTCAAGGTCTTGATGAGCCAATGCGGTACTTTAAAAAAGATCCCAGCTTCAGTGCTGTCACAGGCCCTTTCATTGAAGACTTTCTTCCCCGACATGAAGTTAAATGTTATTTATGCATGTATTATGAATGTAGAATACATGTAGGTGTTTTCCCTATTCCTATATTGGATCCCTGGCAGAATTGTTAGAATATGTTATATTGCCTCATTTGAAAAAGAGAGGTATGATCATCCTATACCAGAGAGGCTTTTGTGTGGAGGGTGTCACTGGTTAGAGAAGAAACGGATCTGTCCTGCCATCTGTACAGACAGGGATGCTGGGTGAAAAACAGCATGTCCTCTGTCGAGAAGTAGAGCACATCTCCATGTAATCCCTTAGAAAATGAGTATGCACAAAGCACGGGAGCCGTCAAAGGAACAATAGCCTGCAGATAGACTTACCCAAAAACAAATGGCGAGATAAGCCTCCAAAAGGGAATGAAGACATTGGGTTGGCAGGGTAGCCTAGTGGTTAGAGAGTTGGGCTAGTAACCGAAAGGTTGCAAGTTCGAATCCCTGAGCTGACAAGGTACAAATCTGTCGTTCTGCCCCTGAACAAGGCAGTTAACCCACTGTTCCTAGGCCATCATTGAAAATAAGATTTGTTCTTAAATGACTTGCCTAGTTAAATAAATAAAAACATACTAGCCACAATCACAGTGGCTATGTAAACAAAACAATAACGTACCTGGCGGTGACAACTATATGAATGGATAGGTTACTTGCTTGTGGCCTTCAATCACACATTTGTTATAAGGAGCACATTCCTGCTTGGTTGTGACCATTAACCAAATGGATTCAAATTGTATTTGTCACATGCGCAGAATACAATGGGCAGAATACAATTCTTAACCGTGAAATGTTTGCTTGTGAGCCCTTCCCAACAATGCAATTATGAAAAAGAAAGATAGTAAAACACGAGGAATAAAATACACATTAATACACATTAGGGATTCGAGAGCGCCATATGATGCCTCAATTGGAATACGCCGTGGTGTTTCATATGGAAGCTTCAATCACTGAGGTCATTCATGTGTAACAATTGCAAACATCAAAGGTTAGGGTGGGTGTAAATAATGAGGGTATGCTTTATGCGCAAATGCCATCCAATGAACATACACTATACACTATATGATATATACAAAAGTATGTGGACACCCCTTCAAATTAGTGGATTCGGCTATTTCGGCCGCACCCGTTGCTGACAGGTGTATAAAATTGAGCACACAGCCAATCGAGCACACAGCGAAGTAGTAGGCCACACAAGCTGACAGAACGGGACCAGCAGAGTGCTGAAGCGCGTAGCGCGTAAAAATCGTCTGTCCTCAGTTGCAACACTCGCTACCGAGTTCCAAACTGCCTCTGGGAAGCAACATCAGCACAAAAACTGTTCGTCGGGAGCTTCATGAAATGGGTTTGCATGGCTGAGCAACTGCACACAAGCCTAAGATCACCATGCGCATTGCCAAAGCGTCGGCTGGAGGGGTGTAAAGTTCACCGCCGTTGGACTCTGGAGCAGTAGAAATGTGTTCTCCGGAGTGATGAACCATGCTACACATACACACACGCACCGGGGTATTTGTATGCAAGAAGAATTTGCAAGATCACTTGAAACACATCTAGCCGTGCCTGAATATCTCCCAGCCAGTCCGACAGCACTCCATCAGCAGAACTCTGATCTGCTCATTTGAGATAAAAGAAGGCAGGCCAGGTCTCCAGGGCATTAACAAGCACTCCTACACCGTACCATCTCTCAATCCACCTCTCAGTCCTCACTGTGTCATTTCAGTTAGAGCCATCTCAGGGAGAGAAAAAAATACAGCAGAAGTATGAGCCAACTATATTAAAGGAGCCGCAAATGAGCATAACTTTGGCTGCTCTTTTTTTTGGGATGCCCTTGAATAATTCATAACACTTTCGAGCACGGAATATGAAATCATCAGCGTATCCACAAATCAGATCCAGTTCTGACAGGGCTTTAATCCAGCCCTGAAAAATGTATGGTTTTAAAATAAATATGAGGTGGATATGAAGAAGGCCTCCAACTATAGAGGAGACAAGGAGTTAATGATCACTTGCCTAGAGTCATGTACATTCTATCACAATGATGATCCTTTACTGTATTTACCTCGAGGATCTAGCACAGCTAGCTTTTCCTAAAACATTATTTTACAGCACAGTTTCTCATAACGCTTTATATGCTGCACTGTAGGTTATGGCCAGCCCAGTTCTAAAGCTGTTTGAGACTAACACATTCCTTGGTACTAAAATATATATTGTGGACGTTTAAAGAGCCACTGAACACGTCGATTGCACATGTGTTTTTTTGTTGTTCATTAGAAAACACAGATTTCAGTCTTGGAGGTGTGTTTCCTGACCGATTCTGTGTTTGGTTAATGATGTGTCCCCCCCATGAGACACTGTAGACACGGAAGCCTATTTCACATCCTCAAAATCCCCAGAATGAATCAAAGAAATCTGTCACAAATGTTGACGTTTTTGCCGAGGATGTTTTAGTTGCGCAATTTCACATCTAACTAAGGTGTTTAGTACAGTATTTCTCAAGAGATAAATGTGCGACGTGTAAACAAAGTCGGAGCTGCTGGGCAGGTCTGTCTCGCTGTCTATGCTACTGGATAGAGAAAAATCACTGCAGCTGTTCACCCCATGTTAGTGGGCAACTGGACATCTTCAAAACCCAACCTTAATTTACGAGTTGTGATGCATGGATGTTCCAAGACTGACTATGACCAAAATGATCCTATTTACACTTTGTAGTCAATTTTGACACTACAATAACTGTTTCTGACTCATATTGATGCTGTCTGTTTTCAAAGGGATTGGTTACTTTTTAAAGGCAGTCACTCTTTAAGCCACCACATCTTCAAAATATTTCAAGTGAATCCCAACCGTGGAATTGGAGGTAGGCTTTATAGTTTACGCATACTGTGCACTGCCGGCCATATTCTCTAGGACACTCTGTCTCCCAACACATCACTAGTACTACAGTACTTTGCATGCAACCAAGCATACCTCTAAACCTGACTTTACTCAACACCACAAACTCATTAGCCTTTCAGCTTATTTGAAGGCAATTTTACCTCAGATTTTCTGTTTAATGTGTCAAAAACAATGCAATCACGAGCTTTGATTTCAAGTTTCCCTATCTGAAGGCTGTGGGGTAGAGTTATAATTTAATCGTTCTGGCTATTGCTATTTAGCAAACATTTATAATGAGATTTGGTTTCATTCTGAAAGTAATTTCTCCTTCTGTTCCCTGCAAAGGAAGATTATGTGAGCCAATGAACTGGAAAAGCATGATGAAGCCATTATTAAACTATTTTTCTAACATAATGATGATGTGCATAATGATGAATATATGATAAGCCACATTATGCATAATAACTACCTATTTGAATATCAGAATATTTGTTTTCTCTACGCCAATCGGAATAATATTGATGAAATAAATGAATACTAGATCTCTAGACCAAGAATCCACTCTATAGTGCCTTCAGAAAGTATTCACACCCCTTGATTTATTCCACATTTTGTTGCGTTACAGCCTGAATTTTAAACAGATTTTTTTTTTTTTATCTACTTGTTTTAAAAAATGTTTGCAAATGTATTGAAAATGAAATACATAAATATCTAATTTACATAAGTATTCACATCACTGAGTCAATCAGTGGCGGTCAGTTCCGTTTATTATGAGGGAGGACGATTCGTTTTTTCATGAGCATGGCCTTATTTCTAATACAGAATGTTGGATGACTGTCATTCCTATTCCATTCACCCAGTGCAATGTACAATCAATAGGTTTAGGCTACTACATGATGCTCGAATTTTCCCTGTACTCGACATGAGGTTGCTACAACCTAGCCAATGAAATAAAGTTTACAATGTAGGTGCACACAGGTTTAGAGAAAAATTTGAGATGACAGACAGTGACACGTGGACAGACAGTGACACATTCAATACCGCCTTGCACAGTCTTACCTGCAACTTGCTTACCTAGGGTGTAATCATTAGTCCAACAGTTGCAAACAAGAGTTTCTATTGGACAAATCCAGGTATTTTTATCCCTTTTCGTTTGCTTCCGTTTAAGAAAAAAAATCTGCGGAGTTAATACCCCCTGATCACGCATAAACACAGTTCACTTTCATAGCAGCCACGTTGTATTCCTTTTCGCCTCTATGCACTTTCCTCCTCTCATCTTTTCCTTTCGTTTGTGAACTTCAATGAACAACACATCAGCTGCATGTGACCAGGAGAAAAAACTTTTCCAAGCTAAACCATGTCATAACCGCTACACACAGCCTACATCGTTGTCCCCATATTAGCTAAAGTAACATCCTAGTCAACATAGCTAATGCCTTAGTAAACCCACCACATTCATGCAGTCACGTTACAGTGTATAGTCAGTAAGCAGTTACACCGGCGGGCCCCGGTGGCAATACATTTATAAAACCAAAAGCTTACCTTGACTTGGAAGAGTTCCAGTGTTGTGTTGGATAGTCAGCTAGCTAACATAGCATCCCTCTGTTTGAGCCTGGTATTTGAGTAACTAAACTAGCCAGCTGCATTTGCTAGCTAAGTAAGTGAAACTGAAAGTGAAAAAAATGACAAAATCTTTCTCTCTCGCTCTCTCTCTCTTACTTCTCCTTCAACAAATTAATTTGTTGATAACTGTTCAACTATTGTCTTTCTCTCTCTTTCAACCACTCACCACATTTTATGCACTGCAGTGCTAGCTAGCTGTAGCTTATGCCTTCAGTATTAGATTAATTCTCTAATACTTTGATTGGGTGGACAACATGTCAGTTCATGCTGCAAGAGCTCTGATAGGTTGGAGACACCTTCCTGAAGTTGTCATAATTATTGTGTAAGTCTATGGAAGGGGGTGAGAAACATGAGCCTCGTAGGTTTTGTATTGAAGTCAATTTGTATTCAGGACATAAAGTCAATTTCTTTGTCACAATTTTTGCAGTTTTACTTAAGTGCCTTATTGCAAACAGTATGCATGTTTTGGAATATATTTTATTCTGTACAGGCGTCCTTTCACTCTGTCATTTAGGTTAGTATTGTGGAGTCACTGTGTAGTACAAACATAAACAGCCATTAAACTCTGTAACTGTTTTAAAGTCACCGTTGGCCTCATGGTGAAATCCTTGAGCGGTTTCCTTCCTCTCTAGCAACTGAGTTAGGAAGGACGCCTGTAACTTTGTAGTGACTGGTTGTATTGATACACCATTCGAAGTGTAATTATTAACTTCACCATGCTCAAAGGAATATTCAATGTCTGCTTTTTTTTTACCCATCTACCATTAGGTGCCCTTCTTTGCTAAGCATTGGAAAATCTTGAATCTCTGTTTGAAATCCACTGCCTGAATGAGGGACCTTACAGATAATTGTATGTGTAGGGTACAGAGATGAGGTAGTCATTCAAAAATCATGTTAAACACTATTATTGCACACAGAGTCCATGCAACGTATGTGACTTGTTAATCACATTTTTACTTCTGAACTTATATAGGCTTGCCATTACAAAGTGGTTGAATACTTGACTCAAGACAGCTTTTCCTTTTTTATTAATTAGTAAACATTTCAAAAAACATAATTCCACTTTGACATCACGGGGTATTGTTTGTAGGCCAGTGACACAAAATCTCAATTAGTGAATTTTAAATTCACACAACATAATGTGGAAAAATTCAAGGGGTGTGAATACTTTCTGAAGGCACTGTGTTTCAACATTATTTAGACATTGTTGAATCAAGTGAACTTGTTGATTCAATTTCACTTCAATCAGCTTAACGTTATCGTATTCTTCTCCATACTGCAGCCATATAAGTAGCCTCCAGTAAAACATACGTCTCAGTCATATACCGATACAGTCAGTCTAGCAGGGCCTCATACTATGGACACGAATCTTGAACTTCTTCTGGTTCAGTGTGTACCCACAACCCAGCATATCTTGGCGTGACATGAAACACTTTATTCTAAATGTACTACATTATACTTTTGATGGAAAAAGTTCAGATTCAAGACCTCAATCAAGATGCAATCTACAAGTAAAGTGTTTAAAAAAACATGATAGCTATTAACACAGTTTGAATAGGTGCTCTTACTTGAAATGTCAAGCTTTGATGCCATGGAAACAACTGAAGGTATTCATTTATTCTCCATCTGCTCTCACTAGCTCGTACTCCACAGCTCTGTATTTGAGGTTACACTGTAGTTACTGTGCAGCACACAGTAAGTTTAACAAATCAAGAGTGCTAACCTAGTACATGAAGAATGCATTTATACAGCATATATTGCGTCTTAGATTTGAATTTAATTTGGGAGAAAAAACATACATTCAATCAATCTCGTAAACGTGGTGGAAATATACATTTATTGGACGGCTTTGCAGGTTTTGTGTTAGTAAATAATTAACTTGTTCCACCTATAGGTTATGGGACACAACCAGTATAGTCATTGCACATAATTTAATCAACTAGCCTGAGGTCAATACTGGTCCCCTTGTATTTTTCAAACTTAAATGTACCCTTTTGTCTTTGAATTTAATAAAATGTTCTGCCCCTTTAGGAACTGTCTTATCGCAATTTAGCAAATTAGTTAGCAACAAGGCTTGTCAGAGAGGCAGAAAATGCCTTTTTCAAGTGTGTCATTTTAAGTTAATGAGCACTGGCTGGCAGAGCCCGCTCTGGTTGTCACTGTCGATCAGTCAGAGGACGGCGCAGCAGCAATATGCAAACAGGTCATGATTGGCAAAGCAGCCATCCTTGAGAGAACATAGAAGATGGGAAAGTTGAAGGAGTGGTAGAAAGAAAGAGAGGGTTGGTGGGGTAGAGAGAGAGAGAGACAGTGAAAGAGAGGAGAAGAATATAGGGTGACAATGCAAGAGTCACTGTGAGAGGAGGGGAAGAAAAGGCAGGAGACCTCCTTCCTCAGTTGTTTGCTTTTCCTGCTTAGATGCATCTGCTATCGGCAAGTATAGCCATGGCAACCATGGAAACTGAATTTTTTTATGAGGTTTGTCTAGGCCGTCACATGACCCATTCCACTCCTATTCTGTTCCCGTCAATAGCCAAGTCAATGCACATGCAATAAAACTCTTGCCTTCTTTGTTCACGCCACATACTGTATACTATACTGTGCACATCCCATTACCAGCAATAAAGAAATCACTGCATCTGAAACACATTGCTCCCCTCTTGGAAAGGATCTAGATGTGAGGATTCTTGGAGAAAAATGTGGATGTATGCTTACAGAGAGAGAGAGGGGGGCACTGGTGGACTTACCACTAGGCAGAAGAGGCAATTGCCTCAAGCCTCACATCATTGTCCCTACCACGGGACGATTGAGCTAGTGTAGGCTAATGCGATTAGCATGAGCTTGTAAGTAACAAGAACATTTCCCAGGACATAGACATATCTGATATTGGCAGAAAGCTTAAATTCTTGTGAATCTAACTGCACTGTCCAATTTACAGTAGCTATGACAGTGAAAGAATACCATGCTATTGTTTGAGGAGAGTGCACAATTTTGAACATGAAAAGATATTAATAAACAAATTAGGCACATTTGGGCAGTCTTGATACAACATTTTTAACAGACATGCAATGGTTTATTCGATCAGTCTAAAACTTTGCACATACACTGCTGCCATCGAGTGGCCAAAATCTAAATTGCACCTGGGCTGGAATAGTACATTATGGCCTTTCTCTTGCGTTTCAAAGATGATGGTACAAAAAATACAAAAGAACGGTTGGTTTTTTCTTCGTATGATCTTTTACCAGATCTATTGTCTTATATTCTCCTACATTCCTTTCACATTTCCACAAACTTCAAAGTGTTTCCTTTCAAATGGTACCAATAATATGCATATCCTTGCATCAGGGCCTGAGCTACAGGCAGTTAGATTTGGGTATGTCATTTTAGGCGATAATTTAAAAAAAGGGGCCGATCCTTGAGAGGTTTTAATCTCCTTTCAATATCCTCTTACCTATTCTGCCCCATTCAATTAATCTAGTCTATAGGTCTAGTTATGGAATTGAAGGCCTTGCTCCAAGAACCTACTCCAGTCCCAAGATGGATGAAAAGGAGATGGCCACGGGTCAACAACAAGAAAGGTAGCTACTGTATGATATTCAGACATTCATAACAAATCGAATGTACCTACAGTATATGGACTTATTTCTTTGGGATCTGTGTCGCTAGCGTTCCACTACGACAACATCCGGTGAAATTCCAGAGCGCGTAATAATATTCGTAATATTAAACATTCATGAAAATACAAGTGTCTTACATCATTTAAAACCTTAACGTCTTGTTAATCCAACCGTGTTATCAGATTTCAAAAAGGCTTTACGGCGAAAGCATACCATGCGATTATCTGAGGACAGCGCCCCCACATCAAAATACACCAAATCTCAAATAGCGATAAAATAAATCGCTTACCTTTGAAGATATAAGTAATCCACTCATTCAAAATGCAGTCAATATCAAAACGGTCTACTGATAATGATGATTGGTTGTATTTTGTCAATGCTGTATCCTTAATCTATCATCAACATCTACCCTCCTTAGACTGGAGGAGGAAAATGGCTTATAAGTCATGGCTACAAGTAAGTATTCCACTCAGCTAAAACAGCATAGCAGTGCTACACACTCACTCCTTTCTGAAATGTTACTGACAGTTGCAACAGTCACCTGACATGCATGGCTCTTCCGCACAGGACAGCTTGTCCGAGAGCGATGTTGATCGGCGCTTGACCCAAGATCGCCCAGCATCCATTCATTCCGGTAATACAACATAGCAATTGAATTAACATGAACTTAGAAGGTATACTTACACCATTAAACAGTAGGGAATTGGTCATAGAAGGGACTTGAACTCTCAACCTTTGTGGCGAAAGTAACTGCGATGATCACTTAGCCTTCCTAGAAGTTAGCAGGTTTTTAGATAAAATGGGAATGTAGTTCCTCAACAGGTCAGATATTTGGGGGTGGTGTTAAAAATATCCACTGTGCAATATATTTAATGCTGAGTGCCTAACAGCGACTCATACGGTCACATTTTCTAAAGACTTGGTCTGGCTTGGCCAGGATCGAACACCCAACCTTCTGACTTCAAAACAGAAACTCTTACCACAAGAATACAGGGTAGGCTCAATATATGGGAACAATACAAAAGTACAGGTTGATGACTGAGGTGCAAGCCAACAACAGTTTTTGTTGGCTGTCTTCTCGGTTTCATTATTCCCCTCCTGCATTTGTCTACTTTCTGTTCCACTGTCTGATTCTTAGTGATCTGCCTTCATGTTAACACTACGGCTACAAGCCTCCTTCTGATCTGGGTATTTCATGTGCTTACAAGGAGACAACGCAGGTGGAGACAACACAGACGAATAAGGCAGGGACATCATAAAATCATGTCGGAGGACAATGGAGGAGGGAGAAAAGGCTAAATCCATCCAAATGCTAAAATGACTGAAGATGAGTCTCTGCTCTCAATACTCTGCTATGTTCTAATACACACAACCACCAAGATAGCTCTCTCTCTCAGTGATTTATTGGACATTATAAATCTCCATTGTCCGGAGGGGAAAAAACGGTGTTCCCACCAGTCTACAGGTTTATGAAGTATTTTGACTGTAATGACACTTTTGAAGGCAATATATTTGTCCAACTTGCCAGGATTTCTTTGGCGGTGAAGTGCCAGATCATTGCACATCATGTGGTTATCCCATATGGGGATATGCCGTCTCTTGTCAAGAGTGCATCAGTGTTCATGAAATTGTCAGTCAAAAAGGAACTTGAGTAAGTTATCAGACACCAAATTCTGCGAAGCATTAGAATATAAGTATTCTAGGTCCAAGAGCAGTCCAGATAGTATAGATGACATTTATGATGGTGCACTATATAAGTCAATAGATGCCCTTAATGACACTGATGTAATTAACCTTTCACTCTCATGGAATGTGGTTGGCTTTCCAAAATTCAAGTCCTCTCCCTTTCACATCTGCCCCCTACAAGTCACGGTTAATGAACTTCCCCCAAACCTAAGAGCGAAGCACATCATTCTTGTGGGGCTGTGGTTTGGGCCAAAGAGCCCAGAATTAATTATTTCCTTCTGCCCTTTCTGGATGTGTGTTTTTCACTTGAGGGTGAGGGCTTGACATACCAGTTGAGAGGGACACCCACAAATGTATGTGTGTACAGTTTACTACAGTGGCTTGCAAAAGTATTCACCCCCCTTGGCATTTTTCCTATTTTGTTGCCTTTCAATGAAAATAGATTTTTTGGGGGTTTGTATTATTTGATTTACACAACATGCCTACCACTTTGAAGATAGAACATATTTTGCATTGTGAAACAAACAAGAAATAAAACAAAACAAACAGAAAACTTGAGGTGCATAAACCCCCCCCCAAAGTCAATACTTTGTAGAGCCACCTTTTTCAGCAATTACAGCTGCAAGTCTCTTGGGGTATGTCTCTATAAGCTTGGCACATCTAGCCACTGGGATTTTTGCCCATTCTTCAAGGCAAAACAGCTCCAGCTCCTTCAAGTCGGATGGGTGCCGTTGGTGTACAGCAATCTTTACGTCATACCACAGATTCTCAATTGGATTGAGGTCTGGGCTTTGACTAGGCCTTTTCAAGACATTTAAATGTTTCCCCTTAAACCACTCGAGTGTTGCTTTAGCAGTATGCAGGAGCAGTATTGAGTAGCTTGGATGAAAGGTGCCCAGAGGTGCCCATAGTAAACTGCCTGCTCCTCAGTCCCAGTTGCTAACATATGCATATTATTATTAGTATTTGATAGGAAACACTCTGAAGTTTCTAAAACTGTTTGAATGATGTCTGTGAGTATAACAGAACTCATAAGGCAGGCAAAAACCTGAGAAGAAATCCAAACAGGAAGTGGGAAATCTGAGGTTGGTAGATTTTCAACCCAGCCCCTATTGAATACACCGTGGGATATGAATCTGTTTGCACTTCCTACGGCTTCCACTAGATGTCAACAGTCTGTAGAACCTTGTCTGATGCCTCTACTGTGAAGTGGGGCCGAAGGAGACAGGAATGAGTCAGGTCTACCATGACTTGACCATGCTCTGACCATGCGCGTTCACATGAGAGAGAGCTCTGTTCCATCGCACATCTGAAGTCAATGGAATTCTCCGGTTGGAACGTTATTGAAGATTTATGTTAAAAACATTCTAAAGATTGATTCAATACATCGTTTGACGTGTTTCTACTGACTGTTACGGAAACTTTTTGACATTTCGTCTGCTTTTAGTGAATGCGCTTCCTGATTTTAGATTTGTTTATCAAACATGCTAACAAAAATAGCTATTTGGACATAAATTATGGACATTACCGAGCAAAACGAACATTTCTTGTGGAAGTGGGAGTCCTGGGAGTGCATTCCGACGAAGATCAGCAAAGGTAAGTGAAGATTTATAATGCTACTTATGAGTTTTGTTGACTGCACAATTTGGCGGGTAACTGTATGGCTTCCTTTTGTGGCTGAACGCTGTTCTCAGATTATTGAATATTGTGCTTTTGCCGTAAAGCATTTTGAAATCTGACACAGCGGTTGCATTAAGAACAAGTGAATCTTTAATTCTATGTAAAACATGTATCTTTCATCAAAGTTTATGATGAGTATTTATGTTATTTGACGTGGCTCTCTGCAATTTCTCCGGATATTTTGGAGGCATTTCTGAACATGGCGCCAATGTAAACTTGTAACGCTCTAGGTGTCGGGGTGTGTGTGGAATCAGACGCAGGAACAGCAGAGCTTCAATACGTTGAGTTTAATTCCCAACCCGTAAACCAACAATGTCCAAACCGGACTACTGGGTGTCAAATAAACACCTGTCTTCAAACATGAAGACAAAACCATTACACAAACACGAACCACTCCCGAAATCCAAAGAAACAGACGAACAATCCCGCACAAAGAAGCAGACAGGCTGGCTGACTAATAAAGCCACCCTGATTGCCAATTCCCTCAAACCAGGTGATACACATAAACACATAAGGAGGGGGAGGAAAAAGAGTCAGTAGCAGCTAGTAGGCCGGTGACGACGACCGCCGAGCGCCATCCGAACGGGAAGGAGAGCCTGCCTCGGTTGAAGTCGTGACAAAACTGAGGTTTTAGGATATAAATATGAACTTAATCGAACAAAACATATATGTATTGTGTAACATGAAGTCCTATGAGTGTCATCTGATGAAGATCATCAAAGGTTAGTGATTCATTTTTATCTCTATTTCTGCTTTTTGTGACTCCTGTCTTTGGCTGGGAAAATGACTGTGTTTTTCTGTGAATTTGCGGTGACCTAACACAATTGTTTGTGGTGCTTTCGCTGTAAAGCCTATTTGAAATCGGACACTTTGGTGGGATTAACAACAATATTACCTTTAAAATGGTATAAGATACATGTATGTTTGAGGAATTTTAATTATAAGATTTCTGTTGTTTGAATTTGGCGCCCTGCACGTTCACTGGCTGTTGTCATATCGATCCCGTTAACGGGATTGCAGCCATAAGAAGTAACTTAACTGTAAACAACTTTTTTTTTTACATTGTATTTATTTATTCAGAATATGTATGAATGAAGGTGTTTCTGGCAGCATGACCAATGCATTATTACATTGACATTAATTACATTGACTGAACTGTGGGCTTATTGAAACCATTATAAATTGTGTTGGTATCTATCAAATAAAAATAGCATACTCTATATTTATTGCATGTGGACATTGTCATTTATTACATTTCTCATCTGCTGAGTTGAAATGTCTGATATTGCACTAATTTCAAAAGTATCTTATTTTTGTTTTCACAACATACTGTATCTCACGTCGTGTAGTTAACTTGAAATTGCCATATCCTGCAGGAGTGTACTTGGTCCTGCAGGTATTGCCATATCCTGTACGAGTATCACAATCCTGCAGGTTTTGGTCCTGCAGGACTCAACCTGAAATTGACTTGGTCTTGACTTGGTCCTGCTGGAATTGCTATATTCAACATTTCTGCAGGACAAGCCATACTCCTCCAGGAGTCCTACAGGAGGACACCTGCACAATAACTTCACAAGAGGTTGAATTCCTGTAGGATTCCTGTAGGACTTTTTTGTAAGGGTTGCTACATTGCAGAAAATTCAATTAAAATTCTGTTTTGTCTGAAGTGTGCTCTATACACATTATCGACATCAACATATTTTGATGGTGTTTTAATCTGCGATTCTCACCATAGACTGTAAAAATAATCGTCACACACTGTTGCACCTACTACACTAATCTGATGAGCACTATAGGCGCTCCGCCCAAGCAAGGCATTTGATTGGTTTGACATTTAGCGAGGCGTCACTGATTTACACCGGTTTGCCACCCTTATTTCGCTATTTTTTCCCCATGAACTTCCCCAAGCTTACCTGTATTAGAGAAGCCTGGTTCTCGACAAGGGTAGCTTAGTAGGAACCCAGCCCCGGGCCCTTAGGCTCTACGAGGATACAAGTCCACCCCTGGAGTGAGGGGAAGGGGAGAAAGAGAGGAAGAGAATGGGAGATAGAGGGAGAACGAGTAAGCCTCCTACCCAAACTGCCACTGTCTCGAACGGAACCAACTCAATTACTGGCACTTGTTTGTCCCAAGGACTCCAAGGCATTCAATCTTCTGATTGGATAGCTCAGGAAATTCCATCACCCTGCTCCATCTCAGAAAATAAATAAAAACCTTCATACTCTCTCTCCCAGCGCTCACTTTTGTGTGGGTCGCCTCACAAACTCAGCCAGTCCAGGTAATATAATGTCAGAGGTTCTGTTGGTAAATGCAGCCAGCTTGGTGGGTGATTACGTCTCTCGTGCGTTATGCAATTGACAACATTAAAGAAGATTAAAATTGGTTGATCGAAAGCCTTCCGTTTAAACATGTGCAGAACACTGTAGAAATGTATTGTAAGATAAACCTTTTTTGTGTGTATTTCATTAAGTTTCCATAGTTCAGTCCTAGCACTTCTTTTTGGACTTAACTGCCAAGATATTTAAATGGATACTGTAACTCTCACCTGGCCTTGTTGGCGCGTAAAGACAAATTCTTCATAGATCAAAATAAATAAGAACTTGTGTGAGCTTGTAATATGTTAACCTTTATAGCCTTTATAACGTTATGGATCATAAGTTCGATAACATACTCTGACTTGGTGTCACTACATTGGTATCAAAAGTTGGATCTTTCAAACTATCAAATCTCATAAAATCCTCTTGCGTTGAGGTTTGTTCGTACATACGCGTGCTTCTTCTTTCCGCAATATGCAAAAAAACAAGATCTCCCTTTTTCTTGCTTCAAAAACATCCCGAAGACACTTCAGAACACTTTTCTTTCCCCTACCAGTGTAAAAGCCATCCTCTGCTTCTCAGTAGTAGAATTGAGCCATATGCTATGAGGAGGGAACACATTTGAGCAAGCCCATTTTTTTCTTTTTCCAAATTGGCAGCCTGGTGGTCAACACCTCGGTGAAAATGGAAATACCAAATCTCATCCAATGGCACTCTTATAGGGTTCTGTTTCAATCAGACAATGAAGTGGCCTCAATGAGATGTGATAAAACTCATACATTTTAACAAAGCTGCTGGTCTCCCCCGCTTCCCGGCCGCCCTGATTCCAGGACATCCCCTGTCCGGCCCCATCAGCTGAAGAGCGGACAGACACCCTGGGGTTAATCAGTGTCACTAATGGAGGACCGGCCGCTTAGAGACGTGTGGCTATTACCAATGGAGCGCAGGATCATGGGCTACGGAATGGTACAGTCAAAACGAATTGAAGTCAGTTGACTGCATGGGAGGGTAGGAAAGAGAGGGTACGCTGAGAATGGAAATGTCCACTACTTGCCAGAAACCTTATGTAGGAGAAGAAAGAAAACCTGAGAAAAGTTTCCAAACTCAATTTGTGTATGAAACAGTTGTTTATTGAAAGATTAAGATTATTTGGATGTCTTTCCAAGAGATTGAATACAGTAAAAACAAAGACATACAATTTAAGAAATTCATAATAATTGTATAATAAAACACAAAAATTGGTACAGTATTAATGTACTGTATATAAACGTGACAGAGCCATAATTTACTGTAATGGATTATTTTGGTTACAGTTCAGAGACAGGTAGGCCATTTTATGACATATTCAAAAGTGCAATCTGTTGCACGCATACCAACTCTCCTCTGGGGTAGAAACATCAGACCATCGTGCAGCACAATCCTCCATGCCCCAATCAGGCTGTCCTCTCCATCAGTACCCTCTGGTCAGTGATGTGCCGTCCACCCAATTGACCCTTCGCTAAGCCCCTCCCCCCTTGGTTAGATTTCCCCAGGAAGCCTACTTCCCCATTCAACCACTGGCGAAATCCTCTCACAATGATCCCAAACTGTGTTTCTAATAAATAATGAAATTAAACACAGACTACCCATTGATAATTAGGAAACTATTGGGTATGGTAAACTGGTCAAATTAGGTTTTTAATGTAGCTAGCCACTGAATGCCTCTGAATTCACTGTCAGCATGCAGTCAAAGCTATAACTACTTTTGGAGCTAACTAGTGCTCTCAAATTGTATCCAGAGATCGACAGCAGATGGGAATTGGTAAATTAAATTACACTGGTAAATTAGCTAGCTAACACATTTTGAGAAAACAAGTTAGATTTAGTGGCTAGCTAGCTAGCTAGCGTTAGCAACATTTGGTAATTACACTTGTAATACCCCCATCCCTATTTTACACGTTGTTCTAGCACAGAGAACTTTGCCTGGAGATATTCTCTCTATACCTGGGGCTGGTCTTTCTCTTTAGTCATGGCATTGTACCTGGTCTGGAACTGGTCTCTTTCTGCTGAGTAGTTGGTTTAATAAACTAAGATGTTCTCCTCAAAACTGCCCATCACTTCATTATAGTCACACAGAGGCCTATGATCCCAGACAGTAGGAGAACACACAGAAGTACAAGACACACTGCAGCAGTCTCCTCTCTGAACTCTCAGTACCTGGGGTTTTAGCCCAATATCTGCTCTTTGGGGTGAAATAATTTTCCTTGCTTCTGGAGTCATGATAATTGATATAAAGAAGTTATACCATCTTCATTGGTATAAAGATTCTCAACCCGTTCTGCAGCCCCATTATTGTCAACGCCAAACTCAACATTGGTGTAGAGCTCGGACATCTCCATTGTCTACCACTGTCTCTGTGATTTTACCTGACAGACTCAATGCTCTAATTTCAGAGCTGTCCCGCTTTCTGGGACTTAACATACCCTATGTTTCACTAACCAGTGCTTAACTTGGGGCGTAGCTCTACTTTTTGGGGAACTGTGTACTGACTCCTCTATAAAACAACGTAGCCTATTACAGGCCCAGATTCACACACAGTGGCTAGGAGGCTGTTCGAGATTAAGAATGCACACCTTGAGAATGAGCACAATGCGCTGTTTCAAGTTGTCAAATCCAGGGTTCGTATGGTCATGAAAATCCTGGAAAGGTCATCAAATGTTTATATCGTTTTTTTGGCCTGGAAAAGTTATGGAAATTAGTTTCAGAATGTAAGGCACACTGTAAAATATATTATCAATCACGTAAAAGTCTACATAGGAGACATACAGGCTTCTGAAAGCCACAGCTCCAAGAGGCCATGGCACTTTCATGCATGTCCATCAGTATTTACACCTGCCTGCTTTTGACATCATCCTTTGCCACAAAAGATGGACTAAGACCTTTTATCTGTCTTGCCGTCGAGCCTTCATTGACAAAGGACACCAGAGCACACAAATCACCACATCCTACATACACATGCAGGGTCTTTGTAATGTAGACGCAGGGATTCAGGAAGCAATTGCAGTTAGTGAGTTTAATGACGAAGAACATGGAACGAAACAAAACAAGAGAGGCGTCTAACATGGAAACATGAACAAAATTGCCTGGTGGGTGACAACAAAGGAGTGCTAGATAAAGGGGAAGTAATCAGGGTAGTGATGGAGTCCAGGTGTGCCTCATGATGTGGCGCATGTGTGCATAATGAGGGTAGCCAGGTGTGCGTAATTAGGGATTGCCAGGACCGGTCGTTAGTAGACTGGCGACGTTGAACGCTGAAGAGGGGGAGCAGGAGTAGATGTGACAGAACCCCCCCCACGCCTCGACGCGTGGCTCCAGCTGCACGGGACAACGCCGGCCAGGAGGACGGCCCAGAGGGCTAGGAGAGGACCGGTCTAGACAGCGAAGGTGGAATTGATGTTGGGATCTAGAATGTCACCCACCGGAACCCAGCACCGTTCTCTGGACCGTACCCCTCCCAGTCCACCAGGTACTGAAGCCGCCCCCCACGACGTTGGCAGTCCTGGAGTGATCTGACGACATAGGCGCGGGGGGGGGGGGTCGTGGGGAGCAGCATCAGCCAGGGAACCAGGAAATCACCGGCCTGAGGAAGGAAACATTAAAAGATGGTGAGATCCGGTAGTTAATGGGCATGTGTAACCTGTATGTTACCTCATTGGCCCTCTGGAGGACCTTGAACAGCCCTACAAACCATTGTAGTCCCTTTATGGTGGTTGGGACTGGTACCTTCCTTTCCTCCATAATCACTCCCTGCAGGCTGTTCCGATATCCAAAGAAGGAGACGGCGGCCTGATGGAACAGGCACTTCTCCGCTTTGACGTACAGATGGTTCTCCATGAGGCGTCCCAGGACTACCCGGTCATGGGCGATGTGCTCCTCCAAGGTGGCTGAGTAGAGCAGGATGTCGTCGATATACATGACCACCTGGCGCCCAAGCATGTCCCGAAACACCTCATTCACGAATGCCTGGAACACCGACAGAGCATTGGCTAAACCATAAGGCATCACAAAGTACACAGTGCTGAAGGTCGTCTTCCATTCATGTCCCTCCTGGATGCAGATAAAATTGTAGGCACTCCGCAGGTCCAGCTTGGTAAAAAAAAGGGCACGGCGGAGCTGTTCAATAGCGGTGCTTGGTGGCGATGGCATTGAGATCTCTGTAGTCAATACACAAACGGAGACCCCCCCCCCCTTCTTGGCCACGAAGAAGAAACCAGCCCGCACAGTGGAGCTGGATGGGAGGATGAAACCCTGTTAGAGAGCCTCCTGGATGTACACATCCATACCCTTGGTATCAGCCACCGACAGGGGGTAAATGTGGCTGTGCTGAGGCGCAGAGTCTGCTAGCAGGTCGATGGTACAGTCCCAGGGGAGATGAGGAGGGAGACAAGTGGCACAAGTCTTGGAGAAAACCTCCTGGAGATCCTGGTAAACCTCCAGGTCAAAAGAAGGGAGAGAGGCGACGGGAGTGCCGACGCTCCTGGAGGAGGTTATTCAGACGGGTGGCCATCATGATGAGTGCATCCAATGAGAGAGTGTTGTCTCGGCATGCCAGCTCCGACTGGACCTCCTCACGCAATCCTCTTCTGAACAAGGTGTGGAGCGCCGGCTCATTCCATCCATTGGATGGAATGGGGAGAAGGGAGTCAGGAAGCAAGTGCAGTTAGTGGTTTAATGACGAAGAACATGGAACCATACAAAACAAGAGCGGCGTCTAACATGGAAACATAAACAATATTGCCTGGTGGGTGATAACAAAGGAGAGCTAAATAAAGGGGAAGAAATCAGGGTAGTGATGGAGTCCAGGTGTGCCTCATGATTGGGCGCAAATGTGCGTAATGAGGGTTGCCAGGCCAGGTGTTTGTAGAGCGGCGATGTCAAGTGCCGGAGAGGGGGAGCAGAAGTAGATGTGACAGTCTTAAAGCCAGTCTGACAAGTACATTAACAATCTGGCAGCGATGAAACTGTATTATATGGAGCTATACACCTTTAATGATAGTCCATAACGCCCTTGTATTTAACAGCCAATCAGTATCACTCAATGTTTTTAGGTCAAGGGGATATGTAAATGAGCGGTCTTGCAGTTTGAAGTGTGCCTGCATGCACAGTGTTAATTCTTACCATGCTTCAGATATTAAGCTAAAAGTAATAGTACTTCAGTCTCTATTGTCAAGTTAATTCTACCCTGCTATCTAGAGCACAACATGGTGTCAGAAGTGTCAGCAGTGTCAGAAGATTAAACAAAAAAACGGAGGGGAAAAATTCCAGTGCTAGCTGCATGAGTGAGAATGTGGACTTCACCAGCAGGCTACTGAAATTAGTGGCTAGGTAGCAGGCTAACGCTAATGTGAGTTAAACAACATACTTTGATATTGTTAGCTATCAAGCCTGTGATTAGCAGCAACGCAGTTGTTTACACCACCATCTCCGTTGTTATTGACTGGAAACTTTGCATAAAATTGGCGGAAATGTGAAATGGTGGAACTTGTACTACTTAGCCAGTGGGCTAAATGACAAGCCAGAGGCTAGGAAAATAGCAATTTTGCTACACTGCATTGGCGAAGACGCACTGGAGATATACAACATGATGGAGATCACATATGCCGACACGGGAAACAAGAAACTGGCCAAGGTCATGAAAGCCTTTGAAAACTACTGTGCACCACGCAGGAATACTGTGTTCGAGAGACATCAGTTTTGGGCACACAAGTTCAATGAACATGCAGGTATTGACAAGTTTATAACCGAACTGAAACTGAGAGCAAGCAGCTGTGCGTTCAAAGACACTGAGGATCTAATGCTAAGGGACAAAATTGTGTTTAACGTCACAAACGGTGGACTAAGAGAGAAACTTCTCTGTATTTCAGATTTGACCCTAGCTAAGGCCATAGATGTTTGCCGTGCAAAATAAGTTACATAAACTCAGGCTAAAGCTATGTCAGCTAGCAATAGCACAGAACAGTTTGTGCATGCAATTCAAAGTGAAAGAGACTGAGACTGTACTCATAGTACATGAAGGCATCCGCATTAAACCAAAGGACATCATGACATTGCAAGTGCACACGCGGCACAAACAAGCCCATCTACAGTTCTGTTACAGATGCATTTGACACACCACTACTAAGCAGAGAGAGGCCTGTGTGCAGCTTGACCTCATCAGAAAAGTTGCAACAGTTGCATGCCATGCTCCGCTTGCTCCATGGAAGAGCTACTCAAGCGCTATGCATCTGTGTTTAACTTCTTTGGGACAGGTGGAGCAGTATTGAGTAGCTGGGATATAAAGGTGCCCAGAGTAAACTGCCTGCTACTCTGTCCTAAAAGCTAGAATATGCATATAATTAGTATATTTGGATAGAAAACACTCTGACCTTTCTAAAACTGTTTGAATGATGTCTGTGAGTATAACAGAACTCATATGGCAGGCAAAAACCTGAGAAAAAATCCAACCAGGAAGTGGGAAATCTGAGGTTTGAAGTGTTTCAACTCTTTGCCTATCCAAGATACAGTGGGAATGGGTCATATTGCACTTCCTAAGGTTTCCACTAGATGTCAACAGTCTTTAGAACCTTGTTTGATGCTTCTACTATAAAGGAGGGGGGATTGAGAGGGGATTGAGTCAGAGGTCTGACAGAGTGCCACGAGCTGGCCATGCGCATTCACATGAGAGGTAGCTTGCGTTCCATTGCATTTCTGAAGACAAAGGAATTCTCCGGTTGGAACATTATTGAAGATTTATGATAAAAACATCCTAAAGATTGATTCTATACTTAGTTTGACATGTTTCTACGAACTGTAATATGATTTTTCGTCTGAACTTTCGCCTGGACCTGCCAGCGCGTCGTCAGTTTGGATTGTGTACTAAACACGCAAACGAAGCGTTTGTTGTGGAACATGAAATTCCTATGAGTGCATTCTGATGAAGATCATCAAAGGTAAGCGAATATTCATAATGCTATTTCTGACTTTGTTGACTCCGCAACATGGCGGATATCTCTTTGGCTTCTTTGGGCTCTGAGTGCATGTACTCAGATTATTGCATAGTATGCTTTATCCGTAAAGCTTTTGTGAAGTCTGACATAGTGGTTGCATTAAGGTGCTATTTATCTGACGTTCCATGTATAGCACATGTATTTCATCGACATGTGCAGTGAGTATCTCTTTGGCTTGTTGTGGCGCTCTGCAAAATCACCGGATGTTTGGAAGCAAAACATTACTGAACGTAACTCGCCAATGTAAACTGAGATTTTTGGATATAAATATGAACTTTATCGAACAAAACATACATGTATTGTGTAACATGAAGTCCTATGAGTGTCATCTGATGAAGATCATCAAAGGTCAGTGATTCATTTTATCTCTATTTATGCTTTTTGTGACTCCTCTCTTTGGCTGGAAAAATGGCTGTGTTATTCTGTGAATAGGCACTCACCTAACATAATCGTTTGGTGTGCTTTCGTCGTAAAGCCTTTTTGAAATCTGACACATTGGCTGGATTCACAACAAGTGTAGCTTTAATTTGGTGTATTGCATGTGTAATTTCATGAAAGTAAAATTTTTGTAGTAATTTATTTGAATTTGGCGCTCTGCATTTTCACTGGATGTTGGCCATGCGGGACGCTAGCGTCCCACATATCCCAGAGAGGACTCTGAGTTTCCAAGCCAGCACCACATCTACATTGATCCAAAAGTCCCTGCTGTTGTTCATGGATGTAGGAAAATCCTATATACTGAGCTTGACAGGCTGAAAGAGACTTTGGACATTCACGAGCAGAGATGTGTGGTCAACAAAGTAACAAAACCAACAGTGTGGGTGAGCAGCCTAGTCATAACATAAAATAAAATGGCTCTCTTAGGGTGTGTTTGGATCCTAAGGACCTGAACAAGGCCATACAGCGCCAACACTTCTCCAATCCCACCTCAGAGGATGTGCAATGCAAATTAGCAGGCAAGAAGATCTTCACTATCCTAGATGAGGAGGGGTATTAACAAATCATGACTTCTGCCGAAGTCGATGCCTCTCCTTGTTCTGGCGGTGCTCAGCGGTCGACGTCGACGTCGCCGGTCTTCTAGCCAACGCCGATCCATTTTTCATTTTCCATTTGTATTGTCTTGTTTTCCCTCATTATGTGTTGTGTATTTAACTCTCTGTTTCCCCCATGTCTTTGTGTGGTATTGTTTATTCTGTTTCATATTATGCGCACGTTAGTCTGTTGCGCTGGGTTATGTTAACCCGTATTGTTATTTCGTGTTCACTTTGCCGTGGGCTTTAGGTTCGCCTAAATAAAAGGCTCCGTTGGCTACCCAATATCTGCTCTCCTGCACCTGACTCCCTTACAGCCAGTGACGCATACCTGACAGCCGATATAAAGTCTGTTATGACCGAGTATACTTTTTTAAAGAATGTCTTCAATTGGTATTACCAAAAATAAATGTTAAAACATTGGGAGCCATGCCATTCTGAAGAGGTTTATTCTACCTGTAAGATTTATGGGAAGATTGTTCCATTTAATTAGATCTGCGTTCATGTTGTTGAGTAATGGTATAAAGTTATCTTTATATATTTGTTGTTTGTTGTTAAGCATCCTAAGTATTTAAAAAAAAATTGTGGTCCACTTACAGGATTGCTGTAGATCATGAGTTATTATTTTTATTTTTTCCACATTCATTTTATATCCTGAGATTTTAGGAAAATATTCTGAAAATATTTTTTACAAGGGGGGCATTGATTTTTCAATTTTAGTCAGGTATATCAGGAGATCGTCTGCAAATAAGGCTACCTGCCACCCCCAAAAAACATTTATCAGATAATGTATTATTGGTATATATTTTTGCTTTAGAATATTTATATAATGTCTTACTGAAATGTATTATTTCATGCGGAAAGTTGACAGCTTCCAAAGTTTGGACTGAAAAAGGCCATTTGGGACAGTCAAAAGTATTTTTGGCATCAACAGCTACTATTGATAAATCTACATCTTATTGTATTATACTGACACATTTATTTGTTAGTGTCTATTTTTAATAAACCCATGTTTGATTAATATGTATGAAGTCTGGTAAGACTTTTGCCATTCTGTTGCTTATAAGTTTTGTTATTATTTTATTGTCGCAATTTATTACATTTATAGGTCTGTAATATGCAGGGGACTCCAGATTTTCCTGGTTTTAAATATAACTGAGATTACTATTTGATACATGGAACTAGGAAGCACTGAATTAAGTGACGTGTTGTCATTTGAGTAAATAGGTGCGCTACTCCCAGAATGCTGAATAAAATTCTATGGTAAATATACCTGGTGCTTTTCTCTGCGCGAATGTTTTAACAGTGTCTAATGGAACACATTTCCATTTGTTGGCAATGTCAACTCTTGCTAGCTGGACAGGTAAACACCGCTGAGTACTAAACTCTAAACCAATCTATCCATGGTACTATCTCTGCTGATCACGTCAGTCAATCACGTTATCCGTACCTAAGGTTGTAGACAGCTGGTCACAGCTCGAGAGAGATCTCCATCCGACAAACTGCTATCATGATACTGCTATCATCAATGCAAGCTGTAAAATAATTCCCAACTTAGAACGCAGCAACCTTAGTAATGTAGTTAGCTTGCTAGTTACCTAGCTAGTAATCTCTCGTTGGCAGATTCACATGTAAATGTCTAATTATGTAATTACGAGCAGCAGTAGTTCCTCATTTAGGGTTTTCTTCATTGATTATTTGGACGAATCAGGATTAGCTAGATCCCATTAGCTAGCTAGCTAGATCCTACAGATGTAACCTGTATACTCCTGGAGTAAGATACTGTGATTAGAGGGTTAAGCAGGAGGCCCTGGGCCAGTAGGAGGTCAGGGGTGAGGGTTCTATTTCAAGAACACTCACTACCTCTATCCATCTCTTTCCAGATGCTACAGATACCAAATGGTCCAAGGACCTCCAGAGCCTTCTGACCAACTACCTGAAATCTCTCCAGAGCACAAAGAAGTAAGCTCCACTCATAATAGTATACTTGATGCATCCTGTTAATCTGCTTCACTATAGCAGTCTGCCTGTGTGATCGCATAGCATATTATCCAGGGCGACTCGTTGGATTAGATTTAAAATACACTAGTTATGCTATTTTGGAGCACCAGCCTGTAATTTCTGTGTTTATACTTTTTCATAACGACAGTGACAAGTTTGACGTCGGATGACAATAGAATGTTCATTAATAGGGTGTGAACGATGCTAAAGAAGAGCTCTCCAGTAGGTCTACCAAAACATTCAAGGGCCGTTTTCTCAAAAGTGAGGTTACAAGTTTATCAACTTTCAAAGCAGAATTACTTTCCCACTGTTCCTCAACTGTAGAGTATGATATCAAATGTTCTAGCTCTGAGTCTTTTATCCAATTGTAACAGCTTTCGTTGGTGGAAGGAGAGGAGGACCAAAATGCAGCGTGGTACGTATCCATAATATCGTTTAATCGAGACCGAATACAAAATACAAAAAGAACAAGAGAATACATGAAAACCGACACAGTCCCGTATGGTGCAAACACTGAAACGGAAAATAACTACCCACCACCCATAGTGGGAAAACAGGCTACCTAAGTATGATTCTCAATCAGAGACAACGATCGACACCTGCCTCTGATTGAGAACCATACTAGGCCAAACACATAGAAATATAATGTACAGACCAAAACATAGAAAAACAACATAGAATGCCCACCCCAACTCACGCCCTGACCAAACTAAAATAAAGACATAAAAAAGGAACTAAGGTCAGAACGTGACACCAAAGTAAAAAAAACAAATTTAGCTAAATAAGACTGAATCGAGCCAGTCCATCACATATGTTGCACTAAGAGTTGATCAAAGTCGGTAGAATATTATAAAAATTATTCACAGCTGCAAAACCCAATAAATGCTTGATCCGAAAATGTGATCAGAAGCTTCTTATGGAGGGTGTGGCGAAATTGCGGAGCCTCTTGAGGCACACAGAGGCCTAATTAAGCTCCGTACCGCATCGCTGTGCTCCTCTTAAATTTTGTAACAATGCAGAGTGCTCCTTAAAGCTCTGCATCGAAATGATTGGTTGACGGTAGGTGGGGGCGGTACGTTCTGTATAAACACAAACTCACTTCCTTGACAACTTCCTTCTCAGTAGCTCTGCTCTGCTCCGCGCAAAAAGTATGAGCTCCCTAATGTCTGCGGAGGCTGCATTGCATAAATACAGCCACTTGAGACCACTGATTAACCATGCAAAGCCTTTAAGGCTTCCACCAAGTATTAACTCTGGAGTGTGAAGACCTACTCAATCAAGACATCTTCATTTTTTATTTTTTTTAATACATTTTTTATAAATAAAAAAAAGAAATCTATAACTTTCTATCACTTTGAAAATGTGGAGTAAGATATGTAAATCTGTTGGAGGAAAATCTAATGTAATCCCTTTTTAGAATTAATTTTAAGGCAGCAAAATGTGAAGACTGTGCAAGGGGTGTGCAGACTTTCACTAGGCACTCTACCTTGTTTTGCTAAATTCCCCTGACGTGAATAAAGTTACTTTGTTGCCGTGACAAAAGCTACCTTTCATCTACAGTTACCGCCAGCAATGGGTATCCTGGGGTAAAATAGACTTTATTACAATTAACACCAGTAAAGTGTTTCCTGGGGTAACATGTAATCTCTTGAATCATATGGAACCCCACAGTTTCAACCCTGCTATGTCCCCCTAACGTGAATGAAGCAACCTTGAATCGTATGGAGTTGCAACGAAGTATCACTCCCGCTACTTTCCCAAACATGACCGCAGCAACCTTGAACCGTCTGGAGTTGTACCGAGGTGTCACTCACACTACATTCCCCTAACATAAACACAGCAACCTTGAATTGTGTGGAGTTTCCTCCCGCTGAAGTTTCAACTTAATGTTTTCCACCGCAGCAACTTGTCTTACATCTCTATTTTCATTCCCCTACATCACATTCACAACCAGCAGCATCCACCAGCTGCACACATATCAGTACAGAGATAATAGAGCGTATTAAAACAGAGAGCTGGAGAGCTTATTAAACAGAGATAAGAGTCAAGGCAACATAACATAAGAACAAATGCAATAACAACTAATGCAAAGCAATTAATATTCTACATCTCAAGGCAATAACAGCAAGTTGAATGCAACTGATATATATAATTGAATAGATTACAAAACAATTACACTTAGTTCTATCTACCAAGCTATGTGGTTTCTGAGCTAGATTCACCTTCAATATCAGATTTTCACCTTCAGGACCTATTTATCCACTTTGTTGTCCTGCACAAAAAGTGTCTAATAAAAATCAAAGATCAGCAGCATATTGAGTTTGTCTTGTGGGAATGTAACAACAGAGACAACCTAGTTCTCTTTCATTTACAAATGTCATGACGTGGCTCTGAGACGTTGCTGTGAGATATACTGTGGTAAAGTACTTTGCGGGAATTTTATTTACCTGAGCCTGCTAGGTAGCTAGCAAAATTTCATATTGGTATAGCTAGCTTTCTAACATGCACTAGCTAGCAGTTGCTGTGAAGTCACGTATTTGAAATAACAATTGAGGGAGCCATGTAATCTAGTTAAACACTTAACCTTTATTTATGTTAATTTAAATAGTTAACTTACCCGTTCTTCACTGTCCACTGGCACCACAAGTGGGCCATTTTTTTCATGAGCGGATTGTCAGGGGGCCAGAAAATAATCATAAATCATTTGTACTATGCAAATTGACACAAGAAGATGAAACAGATTTAACAAAAACTTCATAATTTCAAATCTTGATTACATTGGTACACCATCGGAATGTAATTAAGAATATAAAATATAGGGACAAGCAATGTCAGAGTGGCATAGACTGAGACACAGTGGAATAGTATAAAATACAGTATATACATATGAGTAATGCAAGATATGTAAACATTATTAAAGTGACTAGGTTTCCGTTTATTAAAGTGGCCAGTGATTTCAAGTCTATGAATATAGGCAGAAGCCTATATGTGCTAGTGTTGGCAGTTTAACAGTCTGATGGCCTTGAGATAGGAGCTGTTTTTCAGTCTATCAGTCCCAGCTTTGATGCACCTGTACTGACCTCGCCTTCTGGACGATAGTGGGGTGAACAGGCAGTGGCTTGGGTGGTTGTTGTCCTTGGTGATCTTTTTGGCCTTCCTGTGACAGTGGGTGCTGTAGGTGTCCTGGAGGGCAGGTAGAGTTTGCCCCCGGTGATGTGTTGGACAGACCGCACCACTCTCTGAAGAGCCCTGCGATTGCATGCGGTGCAGTTGCCGTAACAAGCGGTGATACAGCATGATAGGATGCTCTTAATTGTGCATCTGTAAAGTTTGTGAGGGTTTTAGTTGCCAAGCCAAATTTCTTCATCCTCCTGAGGTTGAAGAGGCTCTGTTGCACCCTCTTCACCACACTGTCTGTGTGGGTGGACCATTTCAGTTTGTCAGTGATGTGTAGTCCGAGAAACTTGAAGCTTTCCACCTTCTACACTGTGGTCCCGTTGATGTGGGAATGGGGGTGCGCCCTCTGCTCTTTCCTGAAGTCCACAATCATCTTGTTTGTTTTGTTGATGTTGAGTGAGAGGTTATTTTCCTGGCACCACACTCCCAGAGCCCTCACCTCCTCCCTGTAGGCTGTCTCGTCATTGTTGGTAATCAAGACTACTACTGTTGGATCATCTGTAAACTCAACTGATGATTGAGTTGGAGGCGTGCTTGGCCACACTGTCTTGGGTGAGCAGGGAGTACAGGAGGGAGCTGAGCACGCACCCTTGTGGGGTCCCAGTGTTGAGGATCAGGGAAGTGGAGGTGTTGTTTCCTATATTCACCATCTGGGGGCGGCCCGTCAGGAATTTCAGGACCCAGTTTCACAGAACGGGGTTCAGACGCAGGGCCTCGAGCTTGAGGATGAGCTTGGAGGGTACTATGGTGTTGAATGCTGAGCTATAGTCAATGAACAGCATTCTTACATAGGTATTCCTCTTGTCCAGAGTCCAGATGGAATAGGGCAGTGCGCAGTCTGATGGTGATTGCATCATCTGTGGATCTATTGGGGCGGTAAGCAAATTGAAGTGGGTCTAGGGTGACAGGTATGTTAGAGGTGATATGATCCTTGACTAGTCTCTCAAAGCACTTCATGATGACAGAAGTGAGTGCTACAGGGCGACCGTCATTTAGTTCAGTTACCTTTGCTTTCTTGGGAACAGGACAAATGGTGGTCATCTTGAAACATGTGGGGACAGCAGACTGGGACAGGGAGAAATTGAATATGTCCGTAAACACACCAGCTAGCTGGTCTGCACATTCTCTGAGGACGCGGCTAGGGATGCCGACTGGGCCGGCAGCCTTGCGAGGGTTAACATGCTTAAATGTCTTACTCACGTCGGCCACGGAGAAGGAGAGCCCACAGTCCTTGGTAGCGGGCCGCTTCGGTGGCACTGTGTTATCCTCAAAGAGTGCGAAGAAGGTGTTTAGCTTTTCCGGAAGCAAGACGTGGCTGGTTTTCCTTTTGTAGTCCGTGATTGTCTGTAGACCCTGCCACATACATCTCGTGTCTGAGCCGTTGAATTATGACTCCACTTTGTTTCTATACTGACATTTTGCCTGTTTGATTGCATTGCGGAGGGAATAACTACACTGTTTGAATTCTGCCATATTCTCCGTCACCTTGCCATGGTTAAATGTGGTGGTTCGTGCGTTCAGTTTTGTGCAAATTCTGCCATCTATCCACGGTTTCTGGTTAGGGTAGGTTTTAATAGTCACAGTGGGAACAACATCTCCTATACACTTCCTGATAATCTCAGTCACCGTGTCAGTATATATGTTGATGTTATTCTCTGAAGCTATCAAAGAACATATCCTGAACTCCTGAACTTGCCATAACTGTCACACCAGCCTTCGCTTTGCTGTCTAACTCAGACGTTCGGTATCGTCGGCTTTCAACGGCTCATCAACCCCGGACTTGTCTCATCATCATTACACACACCTGGTTCCAATCCCCACTCTATAACTGTATATATACTCCCTCTGCCATTTGTCTTTGTCGGTCATTGTACATGTTACTTGTTTTCCTGAGAGGACTCTCTCCTCCTATTTCCTGAGTTCTTTATATTTGTTCCGCTTTGATCTATGGTGCTTAAATAAATTCAGTAGTTCTAAACCTGTGACTGCCTCCTGCCTAGTCCTCTCTACACCAGTGACAATAACAAAGGGGTACAATACTTATTGACTCAAGATATTTCAGATTTTCATTTGTGACTAGCAAAATTGGAAATTGTGGTTTTTACATTGGATAAAGGTAGAGACTCAGAGCTACAAAATTGGATATCATACACTGCATTTTTGAGGAGCAATGGGAAAGTAATTCTGCTTTGAAAGTTGATAAACTTGTAAATTCACTTTTGAGAAAATGGTTACTACATGATTCAATATGCGGTATTTCATAGTATGATGTCTTCACATGCCACAGCTGGCAGCAAACAAGTAATCATCAATTTGGAGTGCATCTGTACGTGGTAGACTCAATCACAATGCCCGTGATAAATTTTGATTCAATTTGGATATCCCTATGGGGCTAGCTAGAGTCCATCGGTAAATTACGCGGGACAATATGTAAAAATTCTCCAAGTGTGATCGACCACTTTCAGTCTAATGTTGCAAAATTTGAAATGTTGTTTTTTACATTGAATAAAAGTACGGACTCAGAACTACAAAATGGTACATCATACATTGCAGTTGAGGAACAATGAGAAAAAAATTCTGCTTTGAAAGCTGATAAACTTGTAACCCCACTTGAGAAAATGGCCTTTGTATGTTTTTATAAACTCAGCAAAAAAAGAAACATCCCTTTTTCAGGACCCTGTCTTTCAGGGTTAATTCGTAAAAATCCCCAAAACCTCACAGATCTTCATTGTAAAGGGTTTTAACACTGTTTCCCACGCTTGTTCAATGAACCATAAACAATTAATGAACATGCACCTGTGGAACGGTCGTGGAACGGTCGTGGAACGTGGAACGGTCGTTAAGACAATAACAGCTTACAGACGGTAGGCAATTACGGTCACAGTTGTGAAAACTTAGGACACTAAAGAGGCCTTTCTATGGACTCTGAAAAACACCAAAAGAAAGATGCCCAGGGTCCCTGCTCATCTGCGTGAACGTGCCTTAGGCATGCTGCAAGGAGGCATGAGGACTGGAGATGTGGCCAGGGCAATAAATTGCAATGGGCGTACTGTGAGACGCCTAAGACAGCGCTACAGGGAGACAGGACGGACAACTAATCGATCGTCCTCGCAGTGGCAGACCACGTGTAACAACACCTGCACATGATCCGTACATCCGAACATCACACCTGAGGGACAGGTACAGGATGGCAACAACAACTGCCCAAGTTACACAAGGAAAGCACAATCCCTCCATCAGTGCTCAGACTGTCCGCAATAGGCTGAGAGACGCTGGACTGAGGGCTTGTAGGCCTGTTGTAAAGGCAGGTCCTCACCAGACATCACCGGCAACAACGTCGCCTATGGGCACAAACCCAGACAGGACTGGCAAAAAGTGCTCTTCACTGACGAGTCGCTGATTTGTCTCACCAGTGGTGATGGTCAGATTTGCGTTTATCGTCAAAGGAATTAGTTTTACACCGAGGCCTGTACTCTGGAGAGGGATCGATTTGGAGGTGGACGGTCCGTCATGGTCTGGGGCGGTGTGTCACAGCATCATCGGACTGAGCTTGTTGTCATTGCAGGCAATCTCAACGCTGTGCGTTACAGGGAAGACATCCTCCACCCTCATGTGATACTCTTCCTGCAGGCTCATCCTGACATGACCCTCCAGCATGACAATGCCACCAGCCACACTGCTTGTTCTGTGCGTGATTTCCTGCAACACAGGAATGTCAGTGTTCTACCATGGCCAGCGAAGAGCCCGGATCTCAATCCCATTGAGCACGTCTGGGACCTGTTGGATATGAGCGTGAGGGCTAGGGCCATTCCCCCCAGAAATGTACGGGAACTTGCAGGTGCCTTGGTGGAAGAGTGGGGTAGCATCTCACAGCAAGAACTGGGAAATCTGGTGCAGTCCATGAGGAGGAGATGCACTGCAGTACTTAATGCAGCTGGTGGCCACACCAGATGCTGACTGTTACTTTTCGTTTTGACACCCCCTTTGTTCAGGGACACATTATGTTTCTTTTTTTTGCTGAGTTTACATCTGTTGAGGAGCTCTTCTTTGTCTACACCCATTCAGCATCGTTCACACCCTCTTAAGCCTTAGCCCCACCCACCTCTTTAAGAATTCACATATGAGGCCATGTGCTAAACAAAGTGAGTAAGGTAGTGTAGTTACATCCATAATCACCCCCAGACACACCTGGCTAACTTGATGGGTCATGTAATCATCTGGCGAAGTGGAGGCTTTTGTTTAGAGATGCAGCTAGCTAGATAGATAAAAAATTAACCATGATCACAACCATACAGTACTAGTACTAGAAATACATATGGATTGTCATAGCTAGCCACCATCAATTAAATGCTGTAGTATGAATCTGCAGGTAGCTAAAGCTAACCATCAGGTTAATTGTTAGATAGCTAGCTAACATTAGGCTTTAACCTGTTTGGCGTGCAAGCCCGACGTCGGTACACTTATGACAACAGCCAGCTCAAAGTGCAGGGCGCGAAATTCAAAATATATATTTTTTAAATATTTAACTTTCACACATTAACAAGTCCAATACAGCATATGAAAGGTACACATCTTGTGAATCAAGCCAACATGTCCGATTTTTAAAATGTTTTACAGGGAAGACAAAATATGTAAATCTATTAGCTAACCATTAGCTAACCTATTAGCTAACCTATTAGCAAAAGACACCACTTTTCTTACTCTATCAGTTTTTTACTCCATCACTAGCTATCACAAATTCGACCAAATAAAGATATAAATAGCCACTAACCAAGAAACAACTTCATCAGATGACAGTCTGATAACATATTTATTGTATAGCATATGTTTTGTTCGAAAAATTTGCATATTTCAGGTATAAATCATAGTTTACATTTCAGCTACAATCAGAAATTGCACCGAAAGCAGCCATAATATTTACAGACACCAACGTCAAATACCTAATTACTCATCATAAAACATTTCTGAAAAATACATAGTGTACAGCAATTGAAAGACAGGCATCTTGTGATTCCAGACAATATTTCCGATTTATTAAATGTTTTACAGCGAAAACAAAATGTAGCGTTATATTAGCATAGCCACAATAGCCAGAAACACTTGGGCGCCCACGACCAGTTCACATGCACGACAGATATTAGAAATAGCATCATAAAATGTTTCTTACTTTTGGTGATCTTCCGTCAGAATGTTGGACAAGGTGTCCTTTGTCCAGAACAGTCGTTGTTTGGATCTGGAATGGCAAATTTCCCTCTTGATTTAGCATGGGCACTTGCCAAGTGGCACGGATCTCTCCAACGTAAACAAAGTCAGAGAACGGAACACGGCAAAACTCCCGAAAAAATGTCAATAATCTGATTAAACTATATTGAAAAAACATACTTTACGATGATATGGTCACATGTATCAAATAAAATCTAAGACGGAGATGTTAGTCATCCATAACGAGAGCAAAACAGAAGGCAAATCCATGTCCTCTTTCGCACGCTCCAGAAACAGGAAGTGGACGGTCACGTCAAACAAAGAGCTTTAATTCCACCTCAGACCAGGATAAACACGAAATTTTTTCTCTCACCGCCTCTTGACAACCAGGGGAAGGTGTATGAAGTGTATGTAGACTCTTACGTATCATGCCCATGTATAGGCAGGAAGTTGAACAGAGCATCGATTTCTGACATTCCACTTCCTGGTCAGGAAGTGTGCTGCAGAATGACTTCTGTTTCACTCAGAGAAATAATTCAAACGGTTTTAGAAACTAGAGAGTGTTTTCTATCCAATAGTAATAATAATATGCATATTGTACGAGCAAGAATTGAGTACGAGGCCGTTTGAAATGGGCACGATTTAACTGGCTACTCAATACTGCCCCTTGCAGCCATAAGAAGTTTTAACTAGCAATCCAAAATGATTTTTGAGATACAAATAATATTACTACACAGATCATTCACGTAACGTTAGCTAGCGAGCTAGTAAACTGGCGTTAGTTAGCTAGCTAACAGTACGATTTAACTTGCAATGAAAATGACTTTCTGACAAAATTAGAAACATAATATCTGAAAATGTAGTTAGACACTTACCCGTATTCATGGATGAATGTTTCACGGCAGACTGGAACCCCTTTAATTAAGTAAAACATCACTTCTCTATCATGGATGCAATCAAATGCCAGAATTTTCTGTTTCCAAAGGGCATTACACTGATTTCTAAACTAAGTCAACTTCTTCCGTGACAATAACACTGTTGATCGCCGTTTCTTCCCCGTCACTGTCATCAGAATACTCTACAATGTCTGGTTCAATGAAAATGTTTTCACTTTAGTCAGGGATTTCCTCATCGTCATATTAATTTTCAGAGTGAGCTTGGCACGATCGTCATCCAGAAAGTAGTCCATCACAACTTTTTCCCACTGGTCTTTGTTGATAGCACCTGCTAAATTCAGGGCAGCAATGCTGTTGAGAGCAGTAGCAACACCTTTGCAGTTCTCTATGGCTACTATATCTTTCAAAAAATCCACAGTAGCAAGGAATATCTACACTGAGCAGCTCACGTTATAGACAGAAGCATGCTACATGGCAGACCAATCTGAACTCATCTCTCGGCATGTCCAGCCCATCCGTTATCTCAGCCAATCATGGCTTGCAGAAAGGTTCCTGTCTTTTTCTGTGGCTACACCAACTAGGCTCGTAATTTAACAATTTTATATGTATTTACAGATGGCTTACACGTTTCTTATTAATGCACATGAACATGTTCCAGAAGCCATTTCTGCCCAAAATCCCATTTTGAATAAAAAATGTTTTGTTGTTTTTTCAAATGCCTCTCCTGTGAAGTAGCGATGTGCAACATATGCCTAGCTTCCTTTAATAGTGCAGCTCTTCATTGTATTATGTGACTCGTTTCAGGAAATTAAGCGCATGTTGCAAGTCAGGAGAGGAATTTGAATGTAAACATAATTTTTAAAATAAAAATGTTTTTTTTTGCAGAAATTCGTTCTGAAAGATGTGAACTTTCATGTGCTTTAATAACAAACGTGTACTACCTTTCTGTAAGTTGTTCTCCACAAGACGAACAGTTTCAGAAAACATCAGTTCAGAGAACTGGACTAACTGGGTAGCAGCCATGTCACAGCCTACTTGAGGGACCATTGGCTTTCTTACGCAGAATTACATTTACATTTACATTTACATTTTAGTCATTTAGCAGACGCTCTTATCCAGAGCGACTTACAGTAGAGTGCATACATTTTATTACGTTTTTACATACTGAGACAAGGATATCCCTACCGGCCAAACCCTCCCTAACCCGGACGACGCTATGCCAATTGTGCGTCGCCCCACGGATCTCCCGGTTGCGGCCGGCTGCGACAGAGCCTGGGCGCGAACCCAGCCCAGCCTGGGTGCGAACCCAGAGACTCTGGTGGCGCAGCTAGCACTGCGATGCAGTGCCCTAGACCACTGCGCCACCCGGGAGACCGGGTGGCCAATTTTAGATGATCCTTCTTTAACCATAACAGTGAAATGAAAAACAAGGCAGAGAGGTTGGTACTCTTTGTAGCAATACATTGAAGCTAATCTGTACTGTCTGATTTAGTGTAACCAAGAGAGGCAGTTACACAACCGCCCCCCACCATTAAAACATATATTTTTTGCAGATTTTTCCTTACTCGTACCAATATCTGCAAGGGCAAGCTATTCGTAGAGTGGACGAGCTTCTGCAACTGCTGTGCGGAGATGTACAGAAGTACTACAGGTAATATCATTTGTTTGTTTTCTATGGGCTCCTCCTACTATTGTCTTTAATATATTCATCATCCTACCCTGCAGAAATCAGCCAAATATGGGTGTACTTTGATGGGAGTTGAGTTGTGGGATCGTCCTCTTTTTTTCAATTTTCACCTAAAATGACATACCAAAATCTAACTGCCTGTAGCTCAGGACCTGAAACAAGGAAATGCATATTCTTGATACCATTTGAAAGGAAACACTGAAGTTTGTGGACATGCGAAATTAATGTAGGAGAATATAACATATTAGATCTGGTTTAAGATCATCATCTTTGAAATGCAAGAGAAAGGCCATAATGTATTATTCACAGGTTAGGCCAGCTAATTGGTAGCAGTGTTTGTGCCAAGTTTTAGACTGGTCCAATGAACCATTGTTTTTCTGTTCAAAATGTTGTATCAAGACTGCCCAAATGTGTCTAATTGGTTTATTAATACATTTTCATGTTCATAATTGTGCACTCTACTCAAACAATAGCATGGTATTCTTTCAATGTAAAAGCTACTGTAAATTGGACAGTGCAGTTAGATTAACAAGACTTTAAGCTTTCTGCCCAGCCCAATCAGATATGTCTATGTCCTGGGAATTATTTTTGTTACTTACAACCTCATGTTAATCACATTAGCCTACGTTAGCTCAACCGTCCCGCGGTTGTAACAATCATTATATTATCAAGAAGCTTTTTTCACCTGAAGTCCAAATACTTGGTCTAATGTACATGTAGTTGAGATGAATGTTTTCAGCATCATTGCCTTGAATAGGCATTACTTATTCCAATTCACCTTCCTCAGAGCGAAAATAAGCTGTCCCCGAATAAACTTCCTGGCACGCTAAAAGAAGAACCAACTAGTTTTTACAATCTAAATTGAAAACTGCTGGTGGGGAAAATAATAGCGAGGGAAGGGTAGTAATGGAACCGTGGCAGGGAGCTTTGTCGACACCCATCAGGGAGAAATGATTACCTCTATTAAACAACCTTTCACACCCTACCACAGGCACCCGCATACACACACACACACACACACACACACACACACACACACACACACACACACACACACACACACACACACACACACACACACACACACACACACACACACACACACACACACACACACACACACACAGGAAAACATGGTATTAAATGAATCTAAGATGCTGCTGAAAAGCCTTGTTGCAGTCCACAGATACACTGGAATACTTGTAAAGTATGATTGAATGAGAATATGCAGTTTTCAGGGTGTATGCATTATTCATTATTCAAACATATAGGCAAAGAAGTTGGAGATCACTATGAGTGGACATTTACCTTCTTTCAGTAGCCTATGCAGTACCCCCTTTCAGTAAACACATGCTTTTTTCAACTAATAAGCCCAACCTTACAGAGAGAAAACATTGTGACAAGAGATGGCATTTGGCATTACATCTGCTGAATTTGTGCATTGATATACTGTGCACATACTGTACACTACCGTTCAAAAGTTTGGGGTCACTTAGAAATTTCCTTTCCTTTTTTTTTGACAATTAAAATAACATCAAATTGATCAGAAATACAATGTAGACATTGTTAATGTTGTAAATGACTATTGTAGCTGGAAACGGCAGTGAACAGTGAAGAGGCGACTCCGGGATGCTGGCCTTCTAGTTGCAAAGAAAAAGCCATATCTCAGACTGGCCAATAAAAATAAAAGATTAAGATGTGCAAAAGAACACAGACACTGGACAGAGGAACTCTGCCTAGAAGGCCAGCATCCCGGAGTCGCCTCTTCACTGTTGACGTTGAGACTGTTGTTTTGTGGGTACTATTTATTGAAGCTGCCAGTTGAGGACTTGTGAGGCGTCTGTTTCTCAAACTAGACACTCTAATGTACTTGTCCTCTTGCTCAGTTGTGCACCGGGCCTCCCACTCCTCTTTCTATTCTGGTTAGAGCCAGTTTGCTCTGTTCTGTGAAGGGAGTAGAATACAGCGTTGTACGAGATCTTCAGTTTTCTCACATGGAATAGCCTTCATTTCTCAGAACAAGAATAGACGAGTTTCAGAAGAAAGTACTTTGTTTCTGGCCATTTTGAGCCTTTAATCGAACACACAAATGCTGATTCTCCAAATACTCAACTAGTCTTATTGCTTCTTTAGTTTTATTGCTTCTTTAATCAGGACAACAGTTTTCAGCTGTGCGAACATAATTGCAAAAGGGTTTTCTGATGATCAATTAGCCTTTTAAAATGATAAACTTGAATTAGCTAACACAAATTGCCATTGGAACACAAGAGTGATGGTTGCTGATAATGGGCCTTTGTACACCTATGTAGAAATGACATAAAAATCAGCCATTTCCAGATACAATAGTCATTAACAACATTAACAAAGTCTACACTGTATTTCTGATCGATTTGATGTTATTTTGATGCACAAAAAGTGTGTTTTTCATTCAAAATCAAGGACATTTCTAAGTGACCCCAAACTTTTGAACGGTAGTGTATCTAAAACCATTCCTATGAAGGCTAGCACAGCGTCTATTCACTTTAACAATGAAACCATGTGAATATATTTTCATCACCACTCTGATATACAGCATTCTAAACTGAATTCCAATATTATGTCCCAAATGGCACCCTATTCCCTGCATAGTGCACAACTTTTCACAAGACTTTGGTCAAAAGTAGTGCACTACATAGGGAATAAGGTGCCACTTGGGATACTTTAAGTGTGTAGCTTGGATCAATTCATATCACTGGCCCTTGAGGCTTTACATGTAATCAGGTCATCCAATGGCAGAATCCAATATGGAATACGCACTCCTTAGCATTCACATAGCATCATTAAAATCTATGGCCAGGGAGGCAGGCAACGGCAGAATGCTATTAAAGGGCATACGGTAGCATATCCCTAGGATATACCTATGCTCTTATGATGAATGCCTTTGTAATGCATGTTAATGTTTCTCACGCTCTTCACATTCAACAGAAGTCTGGGACATAGTCATTAGCAGTGTATTTCAAGGTCACTGACTTTTTTTGAATAGCCTCCTAAAGCGGTATGTTGCATTAAAAGGGTCATTGTTGAAATAAGGCTGTCTAATACAGTGCCTTCAGAAAGTATTCACACCCCTTGACTCATTCAACATTCTGTTGTGTTCCAGCCTGAATTCAAAATGGATTAAATAGATGTTTGTTCTCACCCATCTACACACAATACCCCTTAATGACAAAGTGAAAACATGTTTTGAGAAATGTTTGCACATTTATTGAAAATTAAATATCTCAAACACATAAGTATTCACACCCCTGAGTCAATACTAGAAGCTCGTTTGGCAGCGATTACAGCTCTGAGTCTTTCTGGGTAAGTCTCTAAGCGCTTTCCACACCTGGATTGTGCAACATTTGCCTATTATTATTTTCAAAATGATTCAAGCTCTGTCAAATTGGTTGTTGATCCTTGCTAGACAACCACTTTCAGGTCTTTATATATATATAAGTAGATTTCAGTCAAAACTGTAACTCGCCCACTCAGGAACATTAAATGTATTCTTGGTAGGCAACTCCAGTGTAGCCTTGTGTTTTAGGTTATTGTCCTGCCAAAAGGTGAATTCATCTCCCAGTGTCTAATGGAAAGCAGACTGAACCAGGTTTTCCTCTAGGATTTCGCCTGCGCTTAGCTCCTTAACTATTACAAGTGTACCCATAAAATAATGCAGTCACCATTATGCTTGAAAATATGGAGAGTGGCACTCAGTAATGTGTTGTATTGGATTCGCCCCAAACATAACACTTTGTGTTCAGGACTTAGAGTTAATTGCTTTGCTACATTTTTTGCAGTATTACTTTAGTGCCTTGTTGAACAGGATGCATGTTTTGGAATAGTTGTATTTTGTACAGGCTTCCTTTTTACTCTATCTTTGTAGTGACTGGGTGTATTGATACACAATCCAAAGTGTAATTAATAACTTCACCACGCTCAAAGGAATATTCAATGTCTGCTTTTTTTTACCCATCTACTGTACCAATAGGTGCCCTTCCTTGATAGGTATTGGAAAACCTCCCTGGTCTTTGTGGTTGAATCTGCGTTTGAAACTCACTGCTCGACTGAGGAACCTTTACAGACAATTGTACGTGTGGGGTACAGCGATGAGGCAGTCATTCAAAAATCATGTTAAACATTATTATTGCACAGTCCATACAATTTATTATGTGACTTGTTAAACACATTTTTACTCATTAACTTATTTAGGCTTGCCATAACAAAGAGGTTGAATACTTATTTACTCAAAACATTTCAGATTTTCATTTTTTATTAACTTATAAAAATAAATATAAATCCACATTGACATTATGGGGTATTGCGTGTAGGCCAGTGACAAAACATCTCAATGTAATCCATTTTAAATTCAGGCTGTAACACAACAAAATGTGGGAAAAAATCAAGGGGTGTGAATACTTCCTTGAAGGCACTGCATAGGTGACATATAACCAATACATCTTCATAGGAGACATATGCCAACATGAAGGAAACGGCCACATAGAGTGTCTTAATATGTCGTTGGACCACCACTAACCGCCAGAACAGCGTCAATGTGCCTTGGCATATGTTCTACAAGTGTCTGGAATTCTAGACACCATTCTTCCACGAGAAATACCATCATTTGGTGTTTTGTTGATTGTGTTGGAAAACGCTGTCTCAGATGCCGCTCCAGAATCTCCCATAAGTGTTCAATTGGGTTGAGATCTGGTGACTGAGACACACACACACACACACCATTTAAACCCCCTATGCTAATTTGAGACCCCTCTTTCAAAGTTACTGAGATCTCTTCTTCTAGCCATGGTAGTCATAATAATGGGCAACTGGGAATTTTTATACATGACCCTGAGCATGATGGGATGTTAATTGCTTAATATTCTCAGGAACCGCACCTGTGTGCTAGAACCTGCTTTCAATATACTTTGCATACCTCATTTACTCAAGTGTTTCCTATTTGAATAATTAAGGTTTTGTACAGCCTGATTTGTTTTTGGGGGTACCTAGATAGGGGGTATCCATTCTGCCTTCCAACACTCAACAAGCCATACGGTTATATAAACACTGTCTCCTGATAATTGGCATGGTAATGGTTAATAAACTACCCCTCTCTCCCTCTCGCCCACCCCTCTCTGTTTCCTTCTCTCTCCCTATCTCTCTCCCTCTCTCCCTTCAGTGGGGTAACTAATAAAACAGCAGGAGTAGATAAAAAGAGCCGGCTGAGGGTCAGAGAGAGGAGTGGCCTATCTGTCAATGCCACGAAGGCCATGTGCATGACATGCCAATAGCCTAGCCTACCCACCAGGCTCCTCTCCCAATGTCCCATACCTGGGAGACTGAGAGCAGTGTTGGGGCCCTGCAACAAATATAGGAAGTTCATTTGTTATTCTACAACTACAGAATATCAGTCATATGGGCAGCCCATGTCACTGGTCCAACTCTCTGTGAGGTATTCACTGTGGTGTAAAACATAATTTAACTCCTCTGTGTGTGTGTGTGTGTGTGTGTGTGTGTGTGTGTGTGTGTGTGTGTGTGTGTGTGTGTGTGTGTGTGTGTGTGTGTGTGTGTGTGTGTGTGTGTGTGTGTGTGTGTGTGTGTGTGTGTGTGTGTGTGTTCGCACACTGCACTCTGACCATAAAATTGCGTTAGGAAATAGAGATGGATGTCCAAGTACAATATTGTGTGTGTGTGTGTGTGTGTGTGTGTGTGTTCGCACACTGCACTCTGACCATAAAATTGCGTTAGGAAATAGAGATGGATGTCCAAGTACAATATTAACCTCAGTGGAAAAGCGGCAGAAACCTGTGTCTTTCTTCCCTCAAGACACTGTTCCGACAAGGATTCTGTTACATAACCAGGTAGTTCACTGAAATCGTAAATGCTCCTCTTTTCAATTTCAAATCCTACCGGAATAATGTTTGTCTCTTTCGTAGATCATTCAAATCAACAAACATGTACAGTATGTATCTGCAAACAGCCATAAAACTGTTACAGCAAACCTTACAGAAGCTGGGGTCACACCATATTGAAAATATTCTATGGAGCGATATCCATCTAAAATTGTATACATTTTGTATTGATTGGCAGCATGACTACGGGAGAGTTACCTACCTTTCCATAACCTCTCCAATATCCCTCGTCTCTTCACCCTCTCTATCCATACCAGAATATCCATCTCATCGATCTGTCTCAGCCTGCAGAAAGACACGTTCATTTCACAGGTCAATTCATTTTAATTACCCAGCATCTCAATAGCCCATCATTGGGGTGGAGTGGAGTGGTGTGGGTATGTGTGGTGGGAAGGAGAAGTTAATTAACCTTAAAGTTCTGAGACACCTATTCACCCAGGCCACGAGTCAAACATTTGAAATGTAATTTGACAAGCCACGTCAAATCTCTGGGGTCTGAGATGGCAGACTGAAACATGAAAGTTGTCTGAAGCTTCACATGCCTCCTTAACTTTTACTTTTAGTCTAGCCTATCTGTACCTTTGTCGACAACCTCAATAAATTGTAGCTCTACCTGTTCTTGCAGCTATTCATGTCTGTTGGCATCCCCACCCTCATCAATGCCGGCAAGGGGATAACCAGTTTGCTTAAATGTAGTGGTTTTGTACTTGAGAACACTTGACCTTAACCAATGCTACCAATTGCAATCTCTAACCATTGTGAACCACTTGCGGAAACAGAACACCATGTTGCTACACTATCTTCAATTGAGCCAAACCATTTGTCATCACGAGAGTGTCGAGATTATTTGCCACCGAAGAACTCTCGAAATGATCAAAGGCTATATTTGCAGAAAAAGGTTCTCAATGGAGGTGGGCCAGATAACGAACGTTCCGGTCAAAAGACCAGCAAAGACCAGCTAAAGTAGCTAGTTTCTGCACGAACACCCCCCTCACGTTCCAGATCACCGTCCCCTGCCTCAGCTCATTATCCACCTGCTCGCTGCGTTGAAGGTAATTTGGCACCAACTGATTTAGATTAATATTGAGCCCTGCGCGCAACAGCTGCTGCCAGCCAACCACTTGTTTTGCTACCCTAGAGCAGCTGTAGCCTGTTACATTGCATTTCAATGAAGGCCATGGTACTTATTCAACATTTACTGTGCAACACTGCGATTGTTACAGCTGATGGAGGACTCATACCATCACCATTTTTGTTTATTTTTTAACATTTTGGGGTGGGATATGGCTTGGTTTGTGGTGCGCCTCTCGATTTTCCCATTTTCCCAAATCACAGAACTTAAATTAAGTGTCAGATAAACAATTTTAAGCACTCGCACATCTGAGTTATCTTGTTACAGGTGCATGGGAACAATGTGATAATAATGCGAGAGAAGAGAAACTCCCAGACTGCTCTAGCTAGTATAACTTATTTTATTCAATGTTGGCATTTTGGCCTTCGTCAGAGCTTTTTTAAGATGTCATATACACTGATGATAGTTAAAGTGGATAAAGCAGTGTTAACAACTGAAATATGAACTAGATCAAACGCAAATACTGGCAGAGAGAACTTCATTGGCCTACAATTCAGTTATTTTCCGCCTTTAAAACCCCCTAGTATAAGGTGACAAGGCGAGACCCAGATGCAGACACGTGAGGCAGATGGTTTGAATCTTTGATATTTATTATAATCCAAAAGGGTGGCAAGAGAATGGTCGTGGACAGGCAAAAGGTCAAAACCAGTTCAGAGTCCAGGAGGTACAGTGTGGCAGGCAGACTCGAGGTCAGGGCAGGCAGAAGGGTCAGGCAGGTGGGTACAGAGTCCAGAAAACAGGCAAGGGTCAAAACCGGCAAAGAGAGACAGGAAATACAGGGATAAATACACCGGGGAAAATAAGCGACACCCAATCACAAGGACAGGTGAAACAGATCAGGGCGTGACACCAAGAGTCGATTGACTCACCGGTGCGTCAATCTAAGTAACATAATAAACAAATCCCCATCAGAATCTGTCAGTTTAAGCTAGAGATATGTTTTTTTCATTGGGTTGCATCTCAATCCTCCACAGCCACTGACGTTGCACTTCTGCTTCTGCGTTATCAGGTGGCAGAGCTAGAGCGGTGTTTGTCAGACCATGAGACATCCCAAAAATCGTTTCTCACGAAAATGTGTGTATGGTTGACCTACAAACTAATGTAAAAAAAAGGGGAGATTCTCACGAACACGATGGTGTTCTCCGTTTTGCTCTTCAACTGTCACGGGACTCGCTGGAAGGTAACTGGTACCGGTTGTAAAAAATGAATTGAAGTATGTAGGTAGTTTTGTGTCTACCCCCAAAAAATGGGTTAACAAAAATATATACAGTATATTTCCTGAGCTTTCTTATATTTCATAGATATAGGACAGACACACTTAAACCTTGTTTCTTATCATTTGTTTTTAGACTGTATTTTCTTGTCAGAGTCGTGTGTATAGGTGGCAGGGAAGTCAGGCGCAGGAGAGTCAAATGGAGTGTAAAATTGAGTCTTTTAATGAATGTCCAAATACATGCTCCATAACACTAATAAGAAACGAACTTAAACAAATATGGGTACAAAGACCCGTCGCGCACCTATACACATAAAAAACAATACTAACAAGAAACAATCTCTGACAAAGACATGAGGGGAAACAGAGGGTTAAATACACAAGAGGTAATGGATGGGATTGAAAACAGGTGTGTGGGAAGACAAGACAAAACCAATGGAAAATGATGATGGCTACAAGACCGGTGACGTCGACCGCCGAACACCGCCCGAACAAGGAGAGGCAACGACTTCGGGAGAAGTCGTGACATTTCTGCCTTTTATTATTGTTATTCATTTTGTTTCTCTGGGCTGTAGTAGTAAAGGCCATATTCAATATTTGTGACTTTTTTATCAAAATTAGTTTTTTGGCTGAAATGCCTTCTGGAACATGTGAACTTTCATGTGCCTTAATAACAAATGTGTATTCCATCCATAAATACGAATACAATTGTTACATTACGAGCCTAGTTGGTTTAGCCACGGAAAAATGGAGGAACCTTCCAGCAAGCCATGATTGGCTGAGATAATGGATGGGCTCATCTCCCGGACATGCCGGGAGATGAGTTTTGATTGGTCTGCCATGTAGCATGCTTTTGTCTATAACGTGAGCTATTCAGTATGTGTTGACAGTCCTTTCTACCACGCTGTTTTGTAAAGATATAACGTTAGCCATCGAGAACTACAAAAGTTTTGCTACTTTTCTCAACAACATTGATGCCCTGAATTTAGCAGGAGCTATCGACAGACAGAAAAAGTGATGGGCTACTTTCTGCACACGCCACGGTCAGCGTGATCCGGAGTGACTTGACACAAGGCTGACCAAACAAAATGTAGCTACAAACAAAACAGAGTGAAATGGTTCCTGTCTGCTGTGAAGTGTTCATCCATATACTGTATACGCATAAGAGTCTAGCTAAATTTTCTGATATGCGTTTCTAATTTTGTCATAAAGTTGTTTTTATTGCAAGTTATTTAGCAAATGTTAGCGTGCTGGCTCACTAGCTAAAGTTACGTGTATGATCTGTATGGTAATATGATTTGAATCAGAAATCCATTTGCATTGCTAGTTATAGCCTAATGTTAGCTAGCTGACATTGAACCGAGTTTGTTAGCTTTAGGTACCTTCAGATTCATGCCACAGCTATGACAATGTTTGTATTGGTAGTAGTATGAGTCGGGATTATGCCGGTTCATTGTTTAACTAGCTAGCTAGCTAACTACGTCTCAACAAAAGACTCCACTTTGGCCGGATTATTACATGACCCATCAAATTAGCCAGGTGTGTCTGGGGGTAATTATTGCCATTTATTGTATTTCATGAACAAGTGTACATGTCTAGAAAATTGTTTTCCATCCACTTAACTAGATGTGGCTGGGGGGTGGTTAGAGCATTTCCTTCACATTACCCATCAATTTAGACAAGTGTGTCGGGTAAGCAGAATTGAATATTAATTAAATATTTACAAAATATTTTATCTCGACACTTTCTATTTTTGATGTTGATACCACCTCACTGTACCATTTACACCTTCTGTATCCTGTGCATATGACAAATAACCCTAGATTTAATTTGATTTAGCTTGTGTTTACCACATGGCCTCACATGTGAATCCTAAAAGAGATGGGTGGGGCTAAGGCTTACGAGGGTGTGAACGATGCTGAATGGATGTAGATAAATAATAGTTCTCCAGTAGGTGTACCAAACTATTCAAGGGCCTTTTTCTCAAAAGTGGGGTTATAAGTTTATCAACTTTCAAAGCAGACTTACTTTCCCATTGTTCCTCAACTGCAGTGTATGATATACTATTTTGTAGCTCAAAGTCTCTACTTTTATCCAATGTAAAAAACACAATTTCAAATTTTGCTACATACATTTTTTTTTTATACCTAAAGGGGTCCTGAAATTCAAAATCAACTAGCTAAAAGATCCATAGTATGACCATCTTAAAACAATTCCATATGTCAGTCAAACAATAAGCATAAGAAACAAGGTTTTGAAGTATTTGTCCTTTGTCTATGAGATATAAGAAAGCTCAGGAAATATCTATATATTTTTTTGTTACACATATTTAATGCCTTTTTTGGGTATGCACAAAACTACCTTCCTTCTTCAATAAAAATGAAAATGATGATGGCTAGAAGACCGGTGACGTCCGGTGACGTCGACCACCGAACACCGCCCGAACAAGGAGAGGCAACGACTTCGGCAGAAGTCGTGACAGTACCCCCCCCCCTGACGCGCGGTACCAGCAGCGCGTCGACACCGGCCTCGGGGATGACCCGGAGGGCGAGGTGCAGGGCGATCCGGATGGAGGCGGTGGAATTCTTTTAACATGGAAGGATCTAAAACGTCCTCCGGCCCGTACCCCTCCCAGTCCACGAGGTACTGAAGGCCCCTCGCCCGACGTCTCAAATCCAAAATGGATCGAACAGAGTACGCCTGGACCCCCTCGATGTCAAGAGGAGGCGGAGGAACTTCACGCACTTCAGCCTCCTGGAGCGGGCCAGCCACCACCGGCCTGAGGAGAGACACATGGAACGAGGGGTTAATACGGTAATTAGTGGGCAGTTGTAACCTATAACATACCTCGTTCACTCTCCTAAGGACTTTAAACGTCCCCACAAACCACGGACCCAGCTTCCGGCAGAGCAGGCGGAGGGGCAGGTTTCGGGTCGAGAGCCAGACCCTGTCCCCTGGTGCGAACACCGGGGCCTCACTGCGGCGACGGTTTGCGCCAAGTTTCTGGCACCTTATGGCGCGCTGAAGGTGGACGTGGGCTGCCTCCCAGGTTTCCTCAGCGCGCCGAAACCAATTGTCCACCGCAGGAGCCTCGGTCTGGCTCTGATGCCAAGGAGCCAGAACCGGCTGATACCCTAATACACATTGAAAAGGAGTGAGGTTAGTGGAGGAGTGACGTAGCGAGTTCTGGGCCATCTCTGCCCAGGGCACGAACTTCGCCCACTACCCCGGCCGGTCCTGGCAATAGGACCGCAAAAACCTGCCCACATCCTGGTTAACTCTCTCTGAGGTAAGACTAACCGAGATCCCCAGACGTTCCATGAACGCCTTCCAGACCCTTGATGTGAACTGGGGACCCCGATCAGACACTATATCCTCAGGCACCCCATAGTGCCGGAAAACGTGTGTAAACAGGGCCTCTGCAGTTTGTAAGGCCGTAGGGAGACCGGGCAAAGGGAGGAGACGACAGGACTTCGAAAACCGATCCACAACGACCAGGATCGTGGTGTAACCCTGTGAAGGTGGAAGATCAGTCAAAAAATCCACCGACAGGTGCGACCACGGCCGTTGAGGAACGGGTAAAGGTTGAAGCTTACCTCTGGGCAGGTGTCTAGGAGCCTTGCACTGGGCGCACACCGAGCAGGAGGAAACATAAACCCTCACGTCCTTGGCTAAAGTGGGCCACCAGTACCTCCCATCAAGACAGCGCATCGTCCGACCTATCCCAGGATGACCAGAGGAGGGTGACGTGTGAGCCCAATAGATCAATCGGTCGCGGACAGCAGACGGAACGTACAGACGACCAGCTGGACACTCAGGAAGAGAGGGCTCTGCATGTGACGGCCGCTCAATGTCCGCGTCCAGCTCCCACACTACTGGCGCCACCAAACACGAAGCTGGGAGTATGGGAGTGGGATCCATGGACCGCTCCTCTGTGTCATACAGCCGAGACAATGCGTCTGCCTTGACGTTCTGGGAGCCTGGTCTGTAAGTAAGGGTAAACACAAAACGAGTGAAAAACATGGCCCACCTTGCCTGGCGAGGATTCAGTCTCTTCGCCTGCCGGATGTACTCCAGATTGCAGTGGTCAGTCCAGAGGAGAAAAGGGTGTTTAGCCCCCTCAAGCCAATGCCTCCACGCCTTCAAGGCTTGTACGACAGCTAACAGCTCCCGGTCCCCCACATCATAGTTTCGCTCCGCCGAGCTGAACTTCTTCGAAAAGAAAGCACAGGGGCGAAGCTTCAGTGGCACACCCGAACGCTGAGAGAGCACTGCTCCTATCCCAGCTTCGGATGCGTCCACCTCCACTATGAATGGCAAAGAGGGATCCGGATGAGCCAACACAGGCACCGAGGTAAACAGAGTCTTCAGGTGTCCAAAAGCCCTGTTCGCCTCAGCCGACCACTGCAAGCGCACCGGGCCCCCCTTTAGCAGTGAGGTAATGGGAGCAGCCACCTGACCAAAACCCCGGATAAACCTCCGGTAGTAATTGGCAAACCCTAAAAAACGCTGCACCTCCTTTACCGTGGTTGGAGTCGGCCAATTACGCACGGCTGTAATGCGGTCGCTCTCCATTTCCACTCCTGAAGTGGAAATCCGATGCCCTAGGAAGGAGATGGATTGTTGGAAGAACAAGCATTTCTCAGCCTTGACATATAGATCATGCTCCAACAGGCGACCAAGCACCCTGCGCACCAGGGACACATACTCCGCTACACGCGCCGAGCATATCAGAATATCATCGATATACACCACTACACCCTGCAGGTCCCTGAAGATCTCATCTACAAATGATTGGAAGACTGATGGAGCATTCATCAACCCATATGGCATGACAAGGTACTCATAATGACCTGAGGTGGTGCTAAATGCCGTCTTCCACTCATCACCCTTCCGAATACGCACCAGATTGTACGCACTCCTGAGATCCAATTTTGTGAAGAAGCGTGCCCCGTGCATTGACTCAATAACTGTATTTATCAGAGGTAACAGGTAACTATATTTCACCGTGATTTTATTGAGACATCGATAATCAATGCACGGGCGTAAACCGCCATCCTTCTTCTTCACAAAAAAGAAACTCGAAGAGGCTGGTGAAACGGATGGCTGAATGAACCCCTGACGCAGCGATTCAGAGATATATGTATCCATAGCCACCGTCTCCGCTTGCGACAGGGGATACACGTGACTCCTGGGATATGCAGCGTCTACCAGGAGATCTATCGCACAATCCCCCCGTCGATGGGGTGGTAATTGAGTCGCTTTCTTTTTACAGAAGGCGAGAGCCAAAACGGCATATCGGGGGGAATGCGCACGGTGGAGACCTGGTCTGGACTTTCCACCGTAGTAGCACCAACGGAAACCCCTAAACACCTACCTGAGCACTCTTGCGACCACCCTGTGAGAGCCCTCTGTGGCCAAGAAACAGTGGGGTTATGACAAGTTAACCAGGGTAGGCCTAGCACCACAGAATACGCAGGAGAATCAATAAGGAAAAGACTAATCTTCTCCTTGTGACCCTCCTGCGTTATCATACACAAAGGTGCGGTGACCTCCCTGATAAACCCTGAACCTAATGGTCGACTATCTAAGGCATGAATAGGGAAAGGCATATCCACAGAAACAATAGGGATCCCTAAACTATGAGCTAAATCTTTATTAATGAAATTCCCAGCTGCGCCTGAATCTACTAGCGCCTTATACTGGGAATGCAGGGAAAAATCCGGAAAAGTGACAGAGACAAACATTAGTGCGACAGAGGGCTCTGGATGAGAATGGTGCCTACTCACCTGGGGTGATGCCAGAGTGCCCTGCCTGCCTTCTCTATTCTCAGAGGAACCAACCCGGCACCGACCAGCAGTGTGATCTCTGCGACCATAGATGGTGCTCGAGCGGGAACCCCCTCCGGTCTCCCTGCGCACCATCCCTCCCAATTCCATAGGTTCGGGAGAGAGGGTGCGGGAGGATGGAACAACCAGACCCCGATCTAGACGTCCACGAGTAGCCAGCATGTTGTCCAGCCTGATGGACATGTCCACCAGCTGGTCGAAGTTGAGGGTGGTGTCTCTACAGGCCAGCTCCCGACGGACGTCCTCGCGTAGACTACAGCGGTAATGGTCGATCAGGGCCCTGTCGCTCCATCCAGCGCCGGCAGCCAAGGTTCTAAACTCCAAAGCAAACTCCTGTGCACTCCTCGTCTCCTGCCTCAGATGATAGAGGCGCTCACCCGCCGCTTTGCCTTCGGATGGGTGGTCGAATACCATCCGGAAATGGCGGATGAACTCCTCAAAATGGTCCAACGCCGCATCCTCCTCTCTACACACAGCGCTGGCCCACTCCCGGGCTTTCCCGGTGAGGCATGAGACGAGGGCGCAACTCTTCTCACGGTCCGATGGTACTGGGGAGACCGTGGCCAGATACAACTTCAGTTTAAGGAGGAAACCCTGGCAGCCGGCAGTATCTCCGTTGTATCCAGTGGGTAGGGGTAAATGGATTTTGTTCGGTTCAGGAGGGGAGAAAGTGTTCAAGGAATACCCTGGTTGTGGGAGTGGAGGCGCTGGAGAAACTCCCTGTCTCTCCCAGCGGTCCATATTCTGGACAATGCGATCCATGACGGCGCTCAAACATTCAATCTCCTCCGTTTGTTCCCGGACGCGTTCCTCCACCTCCATGAGCGTAGTGTCCTCTCCTGCTGACTTCATATTATGGTCAGAGATTCTGTCAGAGTCGTGTGTATAGGTGGCAGGGAAGTCAGGCGCAGGAGAGTCAAATGGAGTGTAAAATGGAGTCTTTTAATGAATGTCCAAATACATGCTCCATAACACTAATAAGAAACGAACTTAAACAAATATGGGTACAAAGACCCGTCGCGCACCTATACACATAAAAAACAATACTAACAAGAAACAATCTCTGACAAAGACATGAGGGGAAACAGAGGGTTAAATACACAAGAGGTAATGGATGGGATTGAAAACAGGTGTGTGGGAAGACAAGACAAAACCAATGGAAAATGATGATGGCTAGAAGACCGGTGACGTCGACCGCCGAACACCGCCCGAACAAGGAGAGGCAACGACTTCGGGAGAAGTCGTGACATTTCTGCCTTTTATTATTGTTATTCATTTTGTTTCTCTGGGCTGTAGTAGTAAAGGCCATATTCAATATTTGTGACTTTTTTATCAAAATTAGTTTTTTGGCTGAAATGCCTTCTGGAACATGTGAACTTTCATGTGCCTTAATAACAAATGTGTATTCCATCCATAAATACAATTGTTAAATTACGAGCCTAGTTGGTTTAGCCACGGAAAAATGGAGGAACCTTCCAGCAAGCCATGATTGGCTGAGATAATGGATGGGCTCATCTCCCGGACATGCCGGGAGATGAGTTTTGATTGGTCTGCCATGTAGCATGCTTTTGTCTATAACGTGAGCTATTCAGTATGTGTTGACAGTCCTTTCTACCACGCTGTTTTGTAAAGATATAACGTTAGCCATCGAGAACTACAAAAGTTTTGCTACTTTTCTCAACAACATTGATGCCCTGAATTTAGCAGGAGCTATCGACAGACAGAAAAAGTGATGGGCTACTTTCTGCACACGCCACGGTCAGCGTGATCCGGAGTGACTTGACACAAGGCTGACCAAACAAAATGTAGCTACAAACAAAACAGAGTGAAATGGTTCCTGTCTGCTGTGAAGTGTTCATCCATATATACGCATAAGAGTCTAGCTAAATTTTCTGATATGCGTTTCTAATTTTGTCATAAAGTTGTTTTTATTGCAAGTTAGCTAGCAAATGTTAGCGTGCTGGCTCACTAGCTAAAGTTACGTGTATGATCTGTATGGTAATATGATTTGAATCAGAAATCCATTTGCATTGCTAGTTATAGCCTAATGTTAGCTAGCTGACATTGAACCGAGTTTGTTAGCTTTAGGTACCTGCAGATTCATGCCACAGCTATGACAATGTTTGTATTGGTAGTAGTATGAGTCGGGATTATGCCGGTTCATTGTTTAACTAGCTAGCTAGCTAACTACGTCTCAACAAAAGACTCCACTTTGGCCGGATTATTACATGACCCATCAAATTAGCCAGGTGTGTCTGGGGGTAATTATTGCCATTTATTGTATTTCATGAACAAGTGTACATGTCTAGAAAATTGTTTTCCATCCACTTAACTAGATGTGGCTGGGGGGTGGTTAGAGCATTTCCTTCACATTACCCATCAATTTAGACAAGTGTGTCGGGTAAGCAGAATTTAATATTAATTAAATATTTACAAAATATTTTTATCTCGACACTTTCTATTTTTGATGTTGATACCACCTCACTGTACCATTTACACCTTCTGTATCCTGTGCATATGACAAATAAACCTAGATTTAATTTGATTTAGCTTGTGTTTACCACATGGCCTCCTAAAAGAGATGGGTGGGGCTAAGGCTTACGAGGGTGTGAACGATGCTGAATGGATGTAGATAAATAATAGTTCTCCAGTAGGTGTACCAAACTATTCAAGGGCCTTTTTCTCCCGACTCATAAGTTTATCAACTTTCAAAGCAAACTTACTTTCCCATTGTTCCTCAACTGCAGTGTATGATATATTATTTTGTAGCTCAAAGTCTCTACTTTTATCCAATGTAAAAAACACAATTTCAAATTTTGCTACATAAATATTTTTTTATACCTAAAGGGGTCCTGAAATTCAAAATCAACTAGCTAAAAGATCCATAGTATGACCATCTTAAAACAATTCCATATGTCAGTCAAACAATGAGCATAAGAAACAAGGTTTTGAAGTGGTTGTCCTTTGTCTATGAGATATAAGAAAGCTCAGGAAATATTTATATATTTTTTTGTTACACATATTTAATGCCTTTTTTGGGTATGCACAAAACTACCTTCCTTCTTCAATAAAAGAAATTCAACCGGTACCGGTTAACTTCAGATGAGTCCCTTGACCCTTGTGGGTCGTAGAGCAAAACGAAGAACACCATCGTGTTCATGAGAATCTCCTTTTTTTCACATTAGTTTGTTGGTCAAACCATTCAGACACATTAGTTTGTTGGTCAAACCATTCAGACGCTACAGACGTTTTCGTGAGAAGACCGATTTTCGGAATGGCTTATGTTTCTAAGAATTTAAATGTTTGAAGGAAGAAAGAGAATCACACAGCAAATGAATTATATAAGCACATGCATTGACAACATGCCAGTTTATTACTACAACATAATGCAGTTTGCAGTTTCTAAGTATTTTATTTCAAATGAAGTGTTACAAAAAGTACAACAATAATGACTTATCAACAGTCAGTTAAGAGATTGACTCATTAACAGTCAGAGCCCCGCTCAGGTAATCCCTCCCATTATATCGCAGCGTTATCGTCGCACTGCTACAGATGACCATACTTCCATGGGTGTTGTCAGTCGTAATATGGACACAAGCCCTGATATACTGGTTCTCTTAGAGACTTGGCTGAATGGTTCGGTCTCGGATAAGGACATTGAAATTGGTGGTTACAATATCTTCAGGTGTGATAGATTACAAAAAGAGGGAGGAGTGGCTGTATATGTGAAAACATATATGTTTTCATGTTCTGTAAATATTACTCTTCCCAAGAAATTTCCGAAGTTGGTTGTAGATGTGGCCATAAGCCAAAATACAGATATATTTATCAGAGTGGCTCCGTTTCCAGATATTCTGGAACCCAAAAGTTCCGTGGCTTAAGATACAGAGATTTCTGCTCATGTGCAGGGTTTTGTTCCATAGCTGCAGCCCACTCCATTACCGGCAAGTAGGCTATTTAGATGGTGGGCCGACGGTGAAAACAGTGAAGTTGATCGATCTACTTCGAGGGAGAAGCTGATTTTTATTATATGACAATTAAATATTTGTATGATTACTGTAAAAGTTGTTGCCACCTTTAATTCTCACACATTTTCTACAAAAGAAATATACTTCAACATTCTGCTCTGGCAAAATTGCAAACAGCTCAACTTTGAACCAATCACCATGAAATCGTGATCTGCAGTCAGTGTGTAAAGAGGAACTAAAATTAGCTTCCAAAGACTGAAATAAGATATGTTTTTCGAGTGCTCTTAAAAAATATGAAGCATGCAATACGAATGGTCTTGATCATATGAAGAGAGAACTCCGTTGACCAATTACCCAATTTATTGAAAGCTAGCCAAGGTTACAGTTGACTAGCTTGGGCAGCTTATACTGTAAATGTCTTTGTGCCTGTTTAGTAAGCTAGTGTTTCATTAGCTATCTCTCTGTCAGTTAATTACATTTTGAATCCTGTTTTTGGCATGATTGTCTCATTTCAAGTGACTAGCTGCAGGCTTAAAGAAACACACCCAAATAAAAGTGTATAGATAGAAAGATGTGTGTGTCCTATATGCTATAATGGAGATTTAAAAATGACAGCTGCATATGCATATTAGCCAATACATATGGAATAGCTGACACATATAGCATTCTTTGCAATACAATCTTCTCGAAAAAAAAGTTGTACAATGTGCTCTGTAATAAGATAACCAGAGTTTGATTTCTAAACCAGATGAGTTCTTAAATGGCAGCTGCCCAATACCACGGCGGGCATGCATGATGTTGGATGCATTGGAATATAAGGTATGGAGAATGATACAGAGCCTGTAGGATTATAGAAAAAGCAGTTGGAAAATGAACATTAAAGTTTAAAATACTAAATTTTCTGTGAATGTGAGTATATATTTAGGTGGTTTCAATGATTCACTTTCCTATTAACTTTATAGGAACGTTAAATCAAATTAAATCAAATGTTATTAGTCACATGCACTGAATACAACAGGTGTAGGTAGACCTTACAGTGAAATGCTTACTTACGAGTTTCAAAAAATATGGATAAGAATAAGAGATGAAAGTAACAAGTAATTAAAGTAAAAAACTAAAGTAATTAAAGTAAAAAACAACGATATATACAGGGGGCTGCCGGTACAGAGTCAATGTGCGGGCGCACCAGTTAGTTGAGGTAGTATGTACATGTAGGTAGAGTTAATTAAAGTGACTATGCATAGATAACAACAGAGTGGCAGTGGTGTGGAGATGCAGGGGGGGGGGGGGGGGCAATGAAAAAAGTCTGGGTAGCCATTTGAATAGATGTTCAGGAGTCTTATGGCTTGGGGGTAGAAGCTCTTGGACCTAGACTTGGCGATCCGGTATCGCTTGCCGTGTGGTAGCAGAGAGAACAGTCTATGCCTAGGGTGGCTGGAGTCTTTGACAATTTTCAGGGCCTTCCTCTTACACCGCCTGGTGTAGAGGTCCTGGATTCGCACTACCCTCTGTAGTGCCTTGTGGTCAGAGGCAGAGCAGTTGCCATACCAGGCAGTGATGCAACCAGGCAGAATGCTCTCGATAGTGCTGCTGTAGAGCCTTTTGGGGATCTGAGGACCTATGCCAAATCTTTTCAGTCTCCTGAGGGGGAATAGGTTTTGTCATGCCCGCTTCACAACTGTCATGGTGTGCTTGGACCATGTTAGTTTGTTGGTGATGTGAACACCAAGGAACTTAAAGCTCTCAACCTGCTCCACTACAGCCCCGTCGATGAGAATGGGGGTGTGCTCGGTCTTCTTTTTCCTGTAGTCCACAATCATCTCCTTTGTCTTGATCACCTTGAGGAAGAGGTTGTTGTCCTGGCACAACACGGACAGGTCTCTGACCTCCTCCCTATAGGCTGTCTCGTTGTTGTTGGTGATCAGGCCTACCACTGTTGTGTCATTGGCAAATGTAATGATGGTGTTGGAGTCGTGCCTGGTTGTGCAGTCATGAGTGAACAGGGAGTACAGGAGGGAGCTGAGCACGCACCCCTGAGGGCCCCGTGTTGAGGATCAGCATGGAAGATGTGCTGTTACCTACCCTTACCACTTGGGGGCGGCCCGTGCATCAATGCATAGATAACAGTCTGTGCTAGAAAAACAGTCCTGTAGCTTAGCATCGGCTTTATCTGATCACTTTTTAATTGATCTAGTCACTGGTGCTTCCTGCTTAAATTTTTGCTTGTAACCAGGAATCAGGATGATGGAATTATGGTCAGATTTGCCAAATTGAGGAAGAGGAAGAGCTTTGTATGCATCTTTGTGTATGGAGTATAGGTGGTCCAGAGTTCTTTTACCTCTGGTTGCACATTTAACATGCTGATATAAATTTGGTAACACTAATTGAAGTTTCCCTGCATTAATGTCCCCGGCTACTAGGTGTAGGTAGACCTTACAGTGAAATGCTTACTTACGAGCCCCTAACCAACAGTGCAGTTTCAAAAAATATGGATAAGAATAAGAGATGAAAGTAACAAGTAATTAAAGAGCAGCAATAAAAAAAAAAATATATATACAGGAGGCTGCCGGTACAGAGTCAATGTGCGGGCGCACCAGTTAGTTGAGGTAGTATGTACATGTAGGTAGAGTTAATTAAAGTGACTATGCATAGATAACGCCTCTGGGTGAGCGTTTTCTTGTTTGCTTATGGCAGATAATGATCATTCAGTGCTATCTTAGTGCCAGCCTCTGACTGTGGTGGTATGTAAACAGCTACAAAGAATATACAGTTGAAGTGATAAGTTTACATACACTTAGGTTGGAGTCATTAAAACTCTTTTTTCAACCACTCCACAAATTTCTTGTTAACAAACTATATATTTAGAAAGTCGGTTAGGGCATCTACTTTGTGCATGACACAAGTAATTTTTCCATCTAACAGATAGATTATTTCACTTAGAATTCACAGTATCACAATTCCAGTTGGTCAGAAGTTTACATACACCAAGTTGACTGTGCCTTTAAGCAGCTTGGAAAATTCCAGAACATGATGTCATGGCTTTAGAAGCTTCTGATAGGCTTATTGACATAATTTGAGTCAATTGGAGGTGTACCTGTGGATGTATGTCAAGGCCTACTTTCAAACTCAGTGCCTCTTTGCTTGACACCATGGGAAAATCAAATGAAATCAGCCAAGACCTCCTTGGGAGCAATTTCCAAACCGCCTGAAGGTACCACGTTCATCTGTACAAACAATAGTACGTAAGTATAAAAACCATGGAACCACGCAGCCATCATACTGCTCAGGAAGGAGACGTGTTCTGTCTCCTAGAGATGGACGTAGTTTAGTGCGAAAAGTGCAAATCATTCCCAACAGCAAAGACAAAAGTACAAAAGTATCTATATCCACAGTAAAATGAGTCCTATATCGACATAACCTGAAAGGCCGCTCAGCAAGGAAGAAGCCACTGCTCCATAACCGCCATAGAAATGCCAGACTACTGTTTGCAACTGCAATGGGGACAAAGATCATGCTTTTTGGAGAAATTGGCCATAATGACCATCGTTATGTTTGGAGGAAAAAGGGTGAGTCTTGCAAGCCGAAGAACACCAACCCAACCGTGAAGCACGGGGGTGGCAGCAACATGTTGTGGGACTGCTTTGCTGCAGGAGGGACTGGTGCAATTCACAAAGTAGATGGCATCATGAGGCAGGAAAATTATGTGGATATATTGAAGCATCATCTCAAGACATCAGTCAGGAAGTTAAAGCTTGGTCGCAAATGGGTCTTCCAAATGGACAATGACCCCAAGCATACTTCCAAAGTTGTGGAAAAATGGCTCAAGGACAACAAAGTCAAGATAATGGAGTGGCCATCACAAAGCCCTGACCTCAATCCTATTGAACATTTTTGGGCAGAACTGAAAAAGTGCGTGCAAGCAAGGAGGCCTACCAACCTGACTCAGTTACACCAGCTCTGTCAGGAGGAATGGGCCAAAATTCACCCAGCTTATTGTGGGAAGCTTGTGGAAGGCTACCCGAAACGTTTGACCCAAGTTAAACAACTTACATGCAATGTAACCAAATACTAATTGAGTGTATGTACACGTCTGACCCACTGGGAATGTGATGAAATAAATAAAAGCTGAAATAAATCATTCTCTCTACTATTATTCTGACATTTCACATTCTTAAAATAAAGTGGTGATCCTAACCAACCTAAGACAGGGAATTTTTACTCTGATTAAATGTCAGGAAATGTGAAAAACTGAGTTTTTAAATGTATTTGGCTAAGGTGTATGTAAACTTCCGACTTCAACTGTAGATGAAAACTCTCTCGGTAGGTAGTGTGGTCTGCAGCTTATCATGAGAAACTCTACCTCAGGCGAGCAATAGCTCGAGACTTCCTTAGATATCGTGCACCAGCTGTTGTTTATAAAAATACGTATACCGCTGCCCCTTGTCTTACCAGACGTTGCTGTTCATACAACTCTCCCTCCGTGGCCTCCAACTGCTCTTAAATACAAGTAAAACTAAATGAATGCTATTCAACTGATCGCTGCCTGCACCTGCCCGCCTGTCCAGCATCACTACTCTGGACGGTTCTGACTTAGAATATGTGGACAACTTCAAATTCCTAGGTGTCTGGTTAGACTGTAAACTCTCCATCCAGACTCACATCTCCAAACATCTCCAATCCAAAGTTAAATCTAGAATTGGCTTCCTATTTCGCAACAAAGCATCTTTCACTCATGCTGCCAAACATACCCTCGTAAAACTGACCATCCTATCGATCCTCGACTTCAGCGATGTCATTTACAAAATAGCTTCCAATACCCTACTCAATAAATTGGATGCAGTCTATCACAGTGCCATCCGTTTTGTCACCAAAGCCCCATATACTACGCACCACTGCGACCTGTACGCTCTCGTTGGCTGGTGTAACGGCCGTCCCTCGGTGAGTGAGTAGACCAAGGCGCAGCGGGTGATGAATACATAATGTTTATTTGACAAGACGGAAAAACACGAAACGAAATACACTTGAATGATTAACAAAATAACAAAACGAACTAGACAGACCTAAACTATGAACTTACATGAAACGAGGAACACATAAACAGGAACGACCGAACGAACGAGACAGTACCGTGTGGTGCAAAATACACAGACACAGCGACAATCACCCACAAACAAACAGTGAGAACAACCTACCTTAATATGACTCTCAATTAGAGGAAAACGCAAAACACCTGCCTCTAATTAAGAGCCATACCAGGCAACCCAAAACCAACATAGAAACAGCAAACATAGACTGCCCACCCAAAACTCACGCCCTGACCATCACACACATACAAAACAACAGAAAACAGGTCAGGAACGTGACAGCTGGCCCTCGCTTCATACTCGTCGCCAAACCCACTGGCTCCAGGTCATCTACAAGACCCTGCTAGATAAAGTCCCGCCTTATCTCAGCTCGCTGGTCACCATAGCAGCACCCACCTGTAGCACGCGCTCCAGCAGGTATATCTCTCTGGTCACCCCCAAAACCAATTCCTCCTTTGGCCGCCTCTCCTTCCAGTTATCTGCTGCCAATGACTGGAATGAACTACAAAAATCTCTGAAATTGGAAACACTTATCTCCCTCACTAGCTTTATGCACCAGCTGTCAGAGCAGCTCACAGATTACTGCACCTGTACATAGCCCATCTATAATTTAGCCCAAACAACTACCTCTTCCCCTACTGTATTTATTTATTTTGCTCCTTTGCACCCCATTATTTCTCTTTCTACTTTGCACATTCTTCCACTGCAAATCTACCTTTACAGTGTTTTACTTGCTATATTGTATTTACTTCTCCACCATGACCTTTACCTCCCTTATCTCACCTCATTTGCTCACATTGTATATAGACTTTTGTTCTACTGTATTATTGACTGTATGTTTGTTTTATTCCATGTGTAACTCTGTGTCGAACTGCTTTGCTTTATCTTTGCCAGGTCGCAATTGTAAATGAGAACTTGTTCTCAACTTGCCTACCTGGTTAAATAAAGGTGAAATAAAAATAAATAAATACATATATGTGTAATGAATGACCAAAGGTGTCTGACTTTATAGTAAGTACAGCGTCATACGATATAAGGCATTTATGTGTGTGTGATGAATGACCAAAGGTGTCTGACTTTATAGTAAGTACAGCGTCATACGATATAAGGCATTTATGTGTGTGTGATGAATGACCAAAGGTGTCGGACTTTATAGTAAGTACAGCATCATACGATATAAGGCATTTATGTGTGTGTGATGAATGACCAAAGGTGTCGGACTTTAAAGTAAGTACAGCGTCATGCGATAGAGTCTTTATGGATGTTTTATTAATGACTGAAGGTGTCTCACTTCAAACAAAGTCTCTGCTAAACGCTCTGCTAAATTATGAACGATTCCATAATCCACAGGTTACTGTAGGGTGTGAGAGATATTTAGATGTGTTGATGGACCTGCAAAGCTTGCGTTTGTGTGTGTGTGTGTGTGTGTGTGTGTGTGTGTGTGTGTGTGTGTGTGTGTGTGTGTGTGTGTGTGTGTGTGTGTGTGTGTGTGTGTGTGTGTGTGTGTGTGTGTGTGTGTGTGTGTGTGTGTGTGTGTCAGAGCCAAGATGATTTGGAATAGTCCTACCGGATACCACCTAGCCACCAGGTATTCCTCTTCCGTTCCCATGCTGGAGACCAGGGCTTGTTCACAACCTGTTACAATGGTGCCAACATTTTGTGGCTGATCTTTCAGCAGGGGAGTGGGTGAATGTGTCAAAGCCCTGACTGGGCCCAGCACCGCATGGTATGAATTGTTATATTGTTGTGTGGGTGTTTGTGTACTGGGGAACATGTACCTTGGTTACAGAAGAAAGCCACTTTCAATGTCCTTATGTTGGAGGCTTTCATCAAGGTAACATGACTTTAGAGCGTGTGTGATCCTGCAGCACAACATGTCACCTTTCGTAAAGCACATGTTTATGTCATATTCGACATAGTAGGTTATGTCACATTTGACGTTGGTGATTATGTGACACACTTATGCCACGTTTATGAACACTTTATAAAGCATGACATACGGTTATAGATTTGTGACACATTTACGAGACAAAAGGGTGCGTCATCGATCACCGAGTCATATAGAGTCGATGTCAGCGCCTCCGCTGAAATCTAATTAGCGTAATAACAAAATCCCTATCAAAATCCATCTGTTTAAGCTAGAGATTCCTGTTTTTTTGCCCCCGGATCCGCCAATGTAGACCTTCCTCACCTGCGGTAAAAGGTGGCAGAGTTACAGCTGTGTTTATCAGACCAGAAGACTTCTCGAAAATTGGTCTTCTCACGAAAGCGTCTGTAGCGTCAGTATGGTTTGGCCTACACACTCACGAACACGATGGTGTTCTCCGTTTTGTTACTACCCCCACAAGCGTCAGGGGACTCATCTGAAGTTGGTACCGCCGATCTGACAACTTCTGTCTGTAGCGTCCGAATAGTTTGGGCTACACACTAAATGACATCAGAAATAGAGGAAGGACTAAAAACAAACAAAATATAACTATTGTAAAATAGATTGTGTCTGTAAAATGTGTATAAGATGTATAAACTGAAGGTAGAAGCCTAAGTGTTATTGCTTATTAGTTTACTCCAATTGGGGGAAGGGTGGTAGGGTTTGCGGGGAATAATAAAGGTATATTCTAAAAAAAAGTATGTATGTCTATATAGGTATGTGTATGTATATATGTGTATATGTGTATATGTATGCATATGTGTATGTATATGGATATATATATTTACCCTCAAAAATATATGGGGGATTGGAAATGATGCAGACAATTACATTGATGGAAGAAACAATCTATCTGCAATATTAAAGCTGATCCACCCCTTAAAATGTAAAATTAAATAAATAAAACTAATGAACCCTCTATGGAAAGATGAGACTCTCACGAACACGATGGTGTTCTCCGTTTTGTTATGACCCCCACAAACGTCAGGGGACTGATTGGAAGTTGGTACCGCCGATCTGACAACTTCTGTCTGTAGCGTCCGAACCGTTTGGGCTACACACTAAATGACCCCACCATCGAAAGGTGAGACTCACAAACACGTACACTACCGTTCAAAAGTTTGGGGTCACTTAGAAATGTATTGTTTTTGAAAGAAAAGCATATTTTTGGTCCATTAAAAAAACATAAAATTGATCAGAAATATAGTGTAGACATTGTTGATGTTGTAAATGAGTATTGTAGCCGGAAACGGCATATTTTTTTATGGAATATCTACATAGGCGTACAGATGCCCATTATCAGCAACCAGCAAACACCAGTCTCAAGGTCAACAGTGAAGAGGCGACTCCGGGATGCTGGCCTTGCAAAGAAAAAGCCATATCTCAGACTGGCCAATTAAAATAAAAGATTAAGATGGGCAAAAGAACACAGACACTGGACAGAGGAACTCTGCCGAGAAGGCCAGCATCCTGCCTCTTCATTGTTGACCTTGAGACTGGTGTTTTGCAGGTACTATTTAATGAAGCTGCCAGTTGAGGACTTGTGACGGACCTGTTTCTCAAACTAGACACTCTAATGTACTTGTCCTCATGCTCAGTTGTGCACTGGGACCTCCCACTCCTCTTTCTATTCTGGTTAGAGACAATTTTCACTGTTCTGTGAAGGGAGTAGTACACAGCATTGTACGAGATCTTCAGTTTCTTGGCATTTTCACGCATGGAATAGCTTTCATTTCTCAGAACAAGGATAGACTGATGAGTTTCAGAAGAAAGGTCTTTGTTTCTGGCCATTTTGAACCTGTAATCGAACCCACAAATGCTGATGCTCCAGATACTCAACTAGTCTAAAGAAGGACAGTTTTATTGCTTCTTTAATCAGAACAACAGTTTTCAGCTGTGCTAAGATAATTGAAAAAGCGTTTTCTATTGACCAATTAGCCTTTTAAAATGATAAACTTGGATTAGCTAACACAACGTGCCATTGGAACACAGGAGTGATGGTTGCTGATAATGGGCCTCTGTACGCCTAATTTGATATTCCATAAAACATCTGCCGTTTCCAGCTACAATAATCATTTACAACATGAACAATGTCTACACATAATTTCTGATCAATTTCATGTTATTTTCATGGACAAAAAATGTGCTTTTCTTTCAAAAACAAGGAAATATCTAAGTGACCCCAAACTTTTGAACGGTAGTGTACATGTCAGTTGTTTTGCCCCAGGATGCCCAAAAGCCTGACAAGACTCATCTGAAGATAACCCAGTACCAGTTAAAAAAAATAAATGGAAGTATACACTGAGTGTATAAAACATTAGGATCCTTCCTAATATTGAGTTACAGACCCTTTTGCCTTCAGAACAGCCTCAATTCGTCTGGGCATGGACTGGCCCATGTTGACTCCAATGCTTTCCACAGTTGTGTCAAGTTTGCTGGATGTCCTTTGGGTGGTGGACCATTCTTGATAAACACAGGAAACTGTTGAGTGTGAAAAACCCAACAGCGTTGCAGTTCTTGACACACTCAAACCGGTGCGCCTGGCACCTTCTACCATACCCCCTTTCAAAGGCACTTAAATATTTTGTCTTGCCCATTCACCCTCTGACACATATCTCAATAGTATCAAGGCTTAAAAATATTTTTTTTACTGCACCTAATGTCTCATCCCCTTCATCTACACCAGCGTTTCCCAAACTCGGTCCCCGGGACCCCAAGGGGTGCACGTTTTGGTTTTTCCCTAGCCCTACACAGCTGATTCAAATAATCAAACTAATCAAAAAGCTTTGATCATTTGAATCAGCTGTATAGTGTTAGGGCAAAAAATCTAAACCTGCACCACTTGCGGTCCCGAGGACTGAGTTTGGGAAACGCTGATTTTCACTGATTGGATTTCACTGATTGGAAGTGACATCAATAAGGGATCATAGCTTCACCTGGATTCACCTGATCATGTTTTGTACACTCAGTGAATATGGAAGTAATTTAGTGCCAGAAGAAATTGGTTAATATGGGTAAAATGTCTCAGATATACGACCGACACTTCCAAACGTACTACCGTTCGGTATTTTTTTTTACTGTATGTTTTGCCATGTATGAAAATGTTATTCAATGCGTTTCTATGGGCTAATAGCAATAAGGCCAAATTCAATGATTCATCAAATAATTTGAAAACTTTTTTATGTACTTACAGGGGAACTCAAATTCAAAATGAAATATCTAAATTATTCTTGACATAACCTTCTTAAAACAATTCCATATGTTAGCTTAGTAGAGACCCAGCCCCAGGCCGTTAGACCTTGGGGGGTTGGTTGTACATTAAGTGCAGTAATCAGGCACAGCAGTGTATGAACAACTCCAGTTACCACCGTAATGCACATACTGTATCAGTGCATTTGTCTCTTGCTTGTCAAATGCAAGTCTCGTAAGATTCTGTGTCTGTTGAGAGCTATACATCCATCCATCCAACTGCCAAATGCATAGGGATACACTGCTCAAGGGATGATCTGTGGCAAGGCTTCAATGGGGCCTAAAGTGTTTACAATCATTCATATATGGACAAACAAGACCATACAGGTCTCCCCAATGCAGTTGATGTGATGGAATGCCAATTGTGATGCATATTGTTCCCCAAACCGCCAGAGACGTCATGCCGGATGCATGTCATGTGTGGCCCATTCATCACAACCAGTGGCCTCTTTTCATAGCCATATCCATATTAATGTCATGTCTCTGTCAAGCCATATTAACCCTTGGGAGGAAGGCAGCGAATGCTAAAGTAAGTTCATGTTCAGAAACTCCAGCTGTTGGGTGGCTGGTTGACATCTCCGCTCTCCGAGGCAGCGAGTTGAAATTGCTCTGGAAATGAACAGCGAAAGATCTACTGGAGCAGGAAGTTATAGTCAGTGAACCAGGAAACGGCGGCGAAGTTTCACCATCATATCATTTTTCCTGAACGGTCAGCCCGATGACAGGTGGAGACACAGGAAGGGGCTGACTGGGGTGTGAAAAAAAACATGTATTCCTTCTGTTGAAAACTTGTGTGAAAATACAACGGTATTTAGAGGTCATTTTGGCAAATGCAACACCGTAGCCAGGACTGCAATGCAGCAGTAGACACAGCCTATATGGTCTGTCAGCTGGATAGCCCTACAATACAAAATACATTGTTTGTTTAGCATGTAGTTGTAGTTGGTTATAGAATTATATCGCTACAGCTGACATGTTATGGTGAATACAGAGTAATGAATACCGATTTAGTCTTACAAGTGCTGTTTTAGTGCTATCAAAACAATGTACTGCCACTTTCCTTGTATTGCCAGTCATACTTCCCTCCCAGGTTCCAAAATAGAAAACCAGGCCTCCACACATTTACCCCTGTTTCTGTTCCATTATGCTTTTTCAGTCTCTCACTGACCCGAGAGAAACTCTCCTCAAAGCATAATCCCTGCACATCCTTACTGTGCAAAGTTACATTTCCCACTCCCTACATTTTACTCACAAAATAGTCTCAGTTTTGGGGGGGGATACCCATGTCATTTACAGTAACTTCAGAAAGTATTTATACCCTTTGACTTATTCCACATTTTGTTGCGTTACAGTCTGAATTCAATGTATTATATATATATATTTCACCCATCTACACACAATACCCTATAATGACAAAGTGAAAACCTGTTTTCAGAAATAATTTACAAAAGTATTCACACCCCTGAGTCAATACATGTTAGAATCACCTTTGGCAGTGATTACAGCTGTGAGTCTTTCTGGGCTCTAAGAGTGTTGCACACCTGGATTGTACAATATTTGCCCATTATTATTTTCAAAATTCTTTAAGCTCTGCAAATTTGTTGATCATTGGTAGACAACCATTTTTAAGTCTTGCAATAGACTTCAAGCAGATTTAAGTCAAAACTGTAACTCGGCCACTCTGGGAACATTCACTGTCTTTTTGGTAAGAAACTCCCGTGTAGATTTGCCTTTGTGTTTTAGGTTGGTGTCCTGGTGAAAAGCAGACCAGGCTTTCCTGCTTTGCTTCATTCCGTATCTTTTTCATCCTGAAAATAAGTGCCCTTCTTTGGAAGGCATTGGAAAACCTCCCTGGTCTTTGAGGTTGAATCTGTGTTTGAAATTCACTGCCTGACTGAGGGACCTTACAGATAATTGTATGTGTGGGGTACAGATATGTAGTCATTCAAAGGGATTGAAGACTTATTGACTCAAGACATTTCAGCTTTTCATTTTAAATGAATTTGTCAAAATTTCATATATCAATGCAATACATTTTAAATTCAGACTATAACACAACAAAATGTGGAAAAAGTCAAGGGGTGTAAATAATGTACTTTCTGAAGCCACTGTACATGCTAAAGAGCTTTAGCCATTGGAGAAAGTGAAGCCCGGGGAATTAAACGCCTCCGGATCTAAATCCCTGCTGATCTTATAAAGGATAGCAGCGGCTTCCCGAAACAGCCTCATAACACTGGCAACAATTGAGCACGCAAACAGCTTCACCCACATTAAGCCATTACCGCTTGCAGTAAAGCTCCGGATATTTGGTTTCTCCAAAGCTCGGAGCATGGTTTAATATTCATAAAGGTGTCGAGGTCTCTGGTCACATGGGAGCTAATATATATTTTGTTCTACCGGCATTAAAATGGTGGATGAGGTAAACAACAGTGGTGAAAAAAGTAACTACACAGGAGAGAAGCCATTTTCAAGACAAACTACACATTCCTTTGCCTTTTTGGAATATCAGCAGATGTAACAGAACTTCAATGTCACGTCTGCTCCCGCTCTTTCCCTCCCCCTGGCGCTTGAGGGCGCCAGATTACCCTGCATCACACGCTTCTGCCATCCATCACCCACACCTGCCTTCTCTCGTCACTCGCATCAGCGTTAATAGACTCACCTGGACTCACTTATTACATGTTAATTTCCTCCCCTATATTTGTCTGTTCCCTTGCTCTGTTCCCTGCTGCTGCATTGATTGTTTCTTGTCTAAGTTTTTGTTTGCTGACGCTGTGCTTGTCTCGTTATATGTCCGTCATTTATTAAATGTTACTCCCCGTACCTGCTTCGTCTCTCCAGCGTCATTTTGCGTGACAGAATGCAGAAGCCATCACACGAAGCATCGGGGAGTACTGGCGTTCTGGTTGGTATAGTGGCATCGGCTCTGGGTCACCACCGATGGAACCGGGGGTGCCTAGCCTGCTCGTCGGGCTTCCACGCCCTAGCAGGCTCGAGAGGTTTCCTTGCCCCGGTTGGCTCGGATGGCGCCCATCCCACGTCGGGCCTCAGCTGGATCGTCAGTTCTTGTCTGCCCAGCCTGTCCAGGAGTTTTTTGTTTGTTTGTTGTTTGTTTTGTCGGTGACGTCGGGGGTGGATTCTGCCGCCGATGGAACCGGGGGTGCCTAAGCCAGCCCATCGAGCTTTCATGCCCTGGCTGGCTCGAGAGGTTTCATTGCCTCGGTTGGCTCGGTGGCTTCCCATCCAACGTCACAATCCACCGGATCATCGGGTTTCCTCAGCGGGATCGACAGGCGTCTGGACTCAGCCGGATCGTCAGGCTCCCATGCCTCAGCCGGCTCGCCAGGCTGTCACGCTCCAGCCGGTTCGTCGGGCTTCCACGCCTCAACCGGCTTGCCCAGCGCCCATGTCTCGGCCGGTTTGCCCAGGTGGGACGCCGGGTGGCGCCCCTAGTGGGGGGGTACTGTCACGTCTGCTCCCGCTCTTTCCCTCCCCCTGGCGCTTGAGGGCGCCAGATTACCCTGCATCACACGCTCCTGCCATCCATCACCCACACCTGCCTTCTCTCGTCACTCGCATCAGCGTTAATGGACTCACCTGGACTCACTTATTACATGTTAATTTCCTCCCCTATATTTGTCTGTTCCCTTGCTCTGTTCCCTGCTGCTGCATTGATTGTTTCTTGTCTAAGTTTTTGTTTGCTGACGCTGTGCTTGTCTCGTTATATGTCCGTCATTTATTAAATGTTACTCCCCGTACCTGCTTCGTCTCTCCAGCGTCATTTTGCGTGACATTCAAAGCCATCAGAAATCCATCAGAAAATGCTTACAAGTTCCATTACTTAACAGAAAGTCTAACATATAGCCAGACACATTTATGCCTACACATACTGACAACCTGTCTTTGAGAAAGTCAATTATTGATTCCATCATGAACAATGCCTACAATCATATTTCTTTCATGACAGAGTACAAGTAGAAGAAGTATGCATGGTTGAGAGAATTCAAGAGAATAGCCATTGTGTTCTACCTGTTGATGGTGCACTGGACTTCAAAGTAAATTGGCCTCATAAATGTATAATATTGTATTCAAATGCAGCAGTTAAATCAGTCTCCTCTGCTCTCATCCTTCTAGACCTATCGGCTGCCTTTGATACTGTGAACCATCAGATCCTCCTCTCCACCCTCTCCGAGCTGGGCATCTCCGGCAAGGTCCACGCTTGGATTGCGCCCTACCTGACAGGTCGCTCCTACCAGGTGGCGTGGCGAGAATCTGTCTCCGCACCACGTGCTCTCACCACTGGTGTCCCCCAGGGCTCTGTTCTAGGCCCTCTCCTATTCTCGCTATACACCAAGTCACTTGGCTCTGTCATATCCTCACATGGTCTCTCCTATCATTGCTATGCAGACGACACACAATTAATCTTCTCCTTTCCCCCCTCTGATAACCAGGTGGTGAATCGCATCTCTGCATGTCTGGCAGACATATCAGTGTGGATGACGGATCACCACCTCAAGCTGAACCTCGGCAAGACGGAGCTGCTCTTCCTCCCGGGGAAGGACTGCCCGTTCCATGATCTCGCCATCACGGTTGACAACTCCATTGTGTCCTCCTCCCAGAGTGCTAAGAACCTTGGCGTGATCCTGGACAACACCCTGTCGTTCTCAACTAGCATCAAGGCGGTGACCCGTTCCTGTAGGTTCATGCTCTACAACATTCGCAGAGTACGACCCTGCCTCACGCAGGAAGCGGCGCAGGTCCTAATCCAGGCACTTGTCATCTCCCGTCTGGATTACTGCAACTCGCTGTTGGCTGGGCTCCCTGCCTGTGCCATTAAACCCCTACAACTCATCCAGAACGCCGCAGCCCGTCTGGTGTTCAACTTTCCCAAGTTCTCTCACGTCACCCCGCTCCTCCGCTCTCTCCACTGGCTTCCAGTTGAAGCTCGCATCCGCTACAAGACCATGGTGCTTGCCTACGGAGCTGTGAGGGGAACGGCACCTCCGTACCTTCAGGCTCTGATCAGGCCCTACACCCAAACAAGGGCACTGCGTTCATCCACCTCTGGCCTGCTCGCCTCCCTACCTCTGAGGAAGTACAGTTCCCGCTCAGCCCAGTCAAAACTGTTCGCTGCTCTGGCACCCCAATGGTGGAACAAACTCCCTCACGACGCCAGGTCAGCGGAGTCAATCACCACCTTCCGGAGACACCTGAAACCCCACCTCTTTAAGGAATACCTAGGATAGGATAAAGTAATCCTTCTAACCCCCCCCCCCCCCCTTAAAAGAGTTAGATGCACTATTGTAAAGTGGTTGTTCCACTGGATATCATAAGGTGAATGCACCAATTTGTAAGTCACTCTGGATAAGAGCGTCTGCTAAATGACTTAAATGTAATGTAAATGTTAAACAGTCAACCTATAGTAATGTGTCAGAAACTCAATACATTCTGAGTTTAAAGACCATGGAAAAGCCACAGCTTTGACATTCTTCCAGTTCTACACACACACGAACACATACCTTCCACATCTCTGGATGGGCTGTCTAAAGCATTTAGTGCCGGGGAGGTGTGGAGCTCAGGGCTGCCAGGCAGGTGTTGTGTCCTTCTCAGTGCCTCACGTCTGCATACATCAGTTTCACTTCCCCCACAGCTCCCCCGGCTGCAGCCTGGACATGACACTTCCAGGGAGAGAGCAGAGAGGAGTGGAGCTCCTGGAGAGAAGAAAAAAAGACATGGACCTGACAAAAAGTCAAAATGAGAGAGTTTCTGCAAGACCCTAAAGGTTAACTGCTTTTCAAGTCTTTGACAGGATTTCTGACTTCTCTTCAAAGGGGATGTTCAAATCCTACTGTATGTCTTCTTGAGAGAAACAAACATTTCCAGGTTTGATATAACATAGAGTGCTGTATGTTAATTAAATGCTCAAATAGATGATATTCAAACTGAAAAATGTATATCATGTACTCAGATAAAGCTAAATATAGAATATACACTGAGTATACAAAATGTTAGGAACACTTTCTCTTTCCATGACATAGAATGACCAGGTGAATCCAGGTGAAAGCTATGATCCCTTGTTGATGTCTCTTGTTAAATCCACTTCAATCGGTGTAGATGAAGGGGAGGAGACAGTTTAAAGAAGGATTTGTAAGTCTTGAGACAATTAAGACATGGATGATGTACTTGTGCCATTCAGAGGGTTAATGGGCAAGACAACCTTTGAACGTGGTATGGTAGAAGGTGCCAGGCGCACTGGTTTGAGTGTGTCAAGAACTGTAACGCTGTTGGGTTTTTCACGCTCAACAGTTTCCTGTGTGTATCAAGAATGGTCCACCACCCAAACGACATCCAGCCAACTTGACACAACTGTTGTAAGCATTGGAGTCAACATGGGCCAGCATCCCTGTGGAACACCTGTAGACACCTTGTAGAGTCCATGCCCCGACTGAGGCTGTTCTGAAGGCAAAGGGTTCTGCAACTCAATATTAGGAAGGTTCCTAATGTTTTGTACACTCAGTGTAAATAAAACCACTTCATTCTCATTGACAGGAATATTTTCATATTGCTCTCTGAAGTTCAACCTCATATGAAATCGGAAGTTCAAAAAATGAAATTAGATGGGAAAAATTATGAATAATCTTAATCTGCAAATAATACTACAGACTCATAACTGCATAATTTTCAATGTTCCTAGCAGTTTGTCCCCCACATTGAACATTGTACCACAGATGGAGTTTTGTCAACAGGATAAATAGTCCTCCTTAGTGCTAATGGTAATTAATAGCCACCCATTGTCTTGATGAGAGCTTTGCAAACTCTTGGCATTATCTCAACAAGCTTCATGAGGTAGTCACCTGGAATGCATTTCAATAACAGGTGTGCCTTGTTAAAAGTTAATTTGTGGAATTTATTTCCTTCTTAATGCGTTTGAGCTAATCAATTGTGTTGCGACAAGGTTGGGGTGGTATACAGAAGATAGCCCTATTTGGTAAAAGACCAAGTCCATATTATGGCAAGAACAGCTCAAATAAGCAAAGAGAAACAACAGTCCATCATTACTTTAAGACATGAAGGTCAGTCAATGCGGATAATGTCAAGAACTTTGAAAGTTTCTTCACGTGCAGTCGCAAAAACCATCAAGCGCTATGATGAAACTGGCTCACATGAGGACCGCTACAGGAAAGGAAGACCCAGAGTTACCTCTGCTGCAGAGGATGCGTTCATTAGAGTTACCAGACTCAGAAATTGCAGCCCAAATAAATGCTTCACAGAGTTCAAAGAACAGACTGCGTGATTCAGGCCTTCATGGTTGAATTGCTGCAAAGAAACCACTAATAAAGGACACCAATAATAAGAAGAGACTTGCTTGGGCCAAGAAACACAAGCAATGGACATTAGATCAATGGAAATCTGTCCTTTGGTCTGATGAGTCCAAATTTGATATTTTTGGTTCCAACCGCTGTGTCTTTGTGAGACACATAGTAGGTGAACGGATGATCCCACATGTGTGGTTCCCACCGTGAAGCCTGGAGGAGGAGGCGTGATGGTGTGGGGGTGCTTTGCTGGTGACACTGTCAGTTAATTCAAGGCACACTTAACCAGCATGGCTACCACAGCGTTCTACAGTGATACGCCATCCCATCTGGTTTGCGCTTAGTGGAACTATCATTTGTTTTTCAACATGACAATGACCCAACACATCTCCAGGCTGTGTAAGGGCTATTTTAACAAGAAGGAGAGTGATGGAGTGCTGTATCAGATAACCTGGCTTCCACAATCACCCAACCTCAACCCAATTGTGATTGTTTGGGATGAGTTGGACCGCAGAGTGAAGGAAAAGCAGCCAACAAATGCTCATATATGGGAACTCCTTCAAGACTGTTGGAAAAGCATTCCTCAGGAAGCTGGTTGAGAGAATGCCAAGTGTGTGCAAAGCTGTCATCAAGGCAAAGGGTGGCTACTTTGAAGAATCTCAAATATACAATATATTTAGATTTGTATAACACTTTTTTTGGTTACTACATGATTCCATATGTCTTATTTCGTGGATTTGATGTCTTTACTATTATTCTACAATGTAGAAAATAGTAAAAAAGTACAGTAGGTGTGTCTAAACTTTGACTGGTACTGTACTTCTTAGAAACGTATAGAGCTAAATAGGTTGAATGTCTTGTTAAGGCCTACTAGCAGGTCGGTATGTTTAGTTTGTTGAATTGTTAACAAGAGAATGCTGATTCCTCGAGATACATTATCAATACATGTATTATTGTATCCAAGCCTTGGTAAGTATGTCAACTAAACTAGTAAGACAGCACATTTTCTGTTTTTGTGCCTGCCTACTGAACACAACCCTGTTGACAATTTAAATGCTTTTAAGTAGATCTCCTCAATTAATTAGTATACTGAAACGGGACAAAGATCAAGGAAAATCTATCTTTGCAATGTGCTGCAAAGCTTTCACAGACAGCACAGGCTGTGAGAGATGGAATGAAGAGGGTAGGCCAATGTGAGGAGACGTTATGTTAACCAAGCCACTGTTGTTTATGTGAGAGTTGGGACATTCAATGAATTCCAATTGTAAGGACACTTGAAGCTCAATCGTGTGTTGTGTGTGACTGTAACCAGAGAATCAGAAGGCCTTTGTTAGCTTGTGGCTTGGTGAGACCTCATGACTGTAGGAATTATGTTTGCTTGAGCAGCTGTACAGTACAGTAAGCAGCAAAAACTTGCCTTTTCTACAAGAGAAAGGATTGATTTGTCTCTATGTAGCCCGTACACCCTTATTGTTCTCTTTTGCCTGACCTTCGGCTAGCAAGGTATGTTGTCCTTGGCTCCGAAATTGTTCAATAAAGCATCGTGGTAATGTTACACAATGTGCTGCTATGCAACCATACGTTTGTTACAATGTGGACAATATAAAGATTTATGTTAACAAGTTTCATCAAGCTCGCTAACTAGGGTACCTATTGTAACTTGTGAGTATTTGGGACAGTGTTTGAGTGAGTGTCCATGTGCTTGCGCAGGTGCCTGAGAGCTGTGACTGCGCCAAGGGCTAAAATATTGTGGGTTGTCTCTTCGTGTGCAGGGCATATAAAAAGAATCCAACCGGCAGACCTGCAGTTGTGGCAGTGTCCTAATTAAAAGTACACAACGCAGAACGAACCACTCTACATCTATATGTGGGCAGAACCCTTATTAACTTGTACAGAAGCTAGTGTTGCCAAACGTAGCTCATTCAGTATGACGAACGAGGCTCACATGTTTTTTTAAAATTAATGCCCTGTGTAGGTGTTCAACTACACTATGTGTTCAACCACACGTGTCCCTTAATTAAGAGCCTGCGAGCTCACTGCATGCCAATACGAGCCCCATAGGAGGAAATGTACGGTTCGGCTAACAGCTGTAGTAGCGCTGAGTCCTAGGTTAATAACGCTATAATGCCCTGTGTTAGATGTGATGACAGCAGGTTAGTTGATGTGTTCCTCTAGTGGTTTGGAAAAGGACAGTCTCGCATAAAGTAACATTTCTATGGGATCAATCTGTTTGCAGTAGGCTGAGAATCATATGTCTAACCCAAATATATCCATTATATTATAGTGGAATGATTTTGAGATGCTTTTTTCCCCGATGATTTGGGGAGATTTGAATGTCGTGGTCTTTCTTGAATAAACTGATGAATAGATAGATTGCTATGCCATGCTAGGTATATGGAATGCAATACAGGCCAACTGCAATTGTAAACGTTGCCTATGCTCAGAAAAATACACATTAGGCTACCTTTTTGAGTTGCCTATATAGCAAGTAAAAAAACATTTGTAAAGAAGTAAGAATAACAGCTTTGACTATTGAACATATATTTTTATAAAGAGTATTCAGAGTAACGGATGTTAAAACTTCAGATCCCCGAATGTAACTTGTTATAAAAGTTAATAACAGTAGGCCTATAATTTTTCTAGATCCCTCCGCCTAATTTACTTTCTCTGCAAGCCACTGCACTTGTCCCCATGTATTTCTCCGTCCGCCTCTACTGGAGGTGCTTGCTTGCCGAAATACAGGGAACCAGTGCTGATAATATCCCGAAAGGCGAATAGGTAACACCTCGCGCGTCATAGCGCAATTTTTGTCCAGTGCTATTTTGTATTTCCGAGGGTGCTGTCACCCAGGAAGGATTTGGATACTATTTAGTGAGCGTGCTCCGCCTAATATGAGCTTTTCGTCCACGACTTGAAACAAGAAACAAAAGCAATGGGAGCATTTGGAGTGATAATATGGATTTTACATTGTATGGCACTCTATATTCAACTTAACGCCGCTTACAAACCGACTGTGCGAACCGAGGTGGACAATCATATATCTGGAAATGGTAGGTTTAATTCCGTCGGTAATTATGTAGCCAATTCATTATGTTGCATATTTAAAACAACTGATACATTGTGCCATGCACTCGCGACTATTGTGATTGGGTGGGGTTGACTGATGTCAAGATGGTGATGATAGTTGCAACTATTGTTTAGAGTATAAAGTTGGGACACATTAATAGTGTCTTGTAAGCCCATGTGGACCGGGCACCGGTAGCTAGGTGTATGACACTTAAATTAAATAAATCATTCAATCATTAACATCTTTATGACAGAATATCATTTTTAATCAATTTGGCTCTTAAGACTTCCCTGGACTCTTTAGCGTGTATCCGTGAAGATTGCTTTGCTATTATAATACATTAATGATGTGTGATATTAATGAACGCAACAGTCCATTATATGGCAAGTTGGAGTATTGAAAAGATGAATGAGTTCATGTCAACCTGGAACAACTGTTACATTAATCCAACAGTACAATACCATTTTATGACCTCAAAGACCATTTTGTGAGGGGCGGTTCAAACTTGATATCTGACAATGCTATATTTGGAGCAACTGTTTTGAGCAATTGCTGTTGAATTTCGTATATGGTATTTCCAGTTAGGTAGCAGTGCATCTTGGGCTAATTTACTGACAGAACAATACAGACAAGAGGAAAATCAATGTTCATGTCCCAAAGCTATAAATCATCCATGTCATTTTAAGCTTGTAGGAGGATATATTTTCTTTTTCAACTTTTGCTTCGTTTGCGTGCTGTGAAATCAAGGGTGGCAGGGGTGTGCATTGTTGGCAGAGGTGGGATTTTAAGGGGAGGATTTTTGGAGGGAAGGTGTAGATAGGTGGCAGGTGATTCAGACCCATATATGGCAGGAGTGAGGGCACTAGTCACGGTATTTTGAGGGTAAATTTATGACTTACTTATTAGGAAGTTACTATGGGAATAACGGGTGAAAAAGACCTCATATAAGAGTGCAGTGTGCAGAGTCTCATTTCACTTTCTAATAGATTATTTTTTTGTACCCATCACCTGCTCAGTGACAATGGATGTGTGTAATCGTTCCCTGTTCTAAGGTCCTATGGGAGACATTGGTAATGGATTGGACAGACAAAGCAATAGTTTAAAATCTGTATTAATCAATCAATCATGTTATCTACAAAAATGAGTTTTCAAAAATGTTAATGAGCCCACACCCTGAGACCCTGGAGTTAGGTTCGGAGGAAACATGAATAAACCAATCTATCTTATGAAGATTTCTGGACTTTTTTTTAATGATTTCATGATTTTTTTTCAGATTTTCGTTCAGATCCCCATTAGCTGTTGAAGAAGCAGCAGCTATTTATCCTGGGGTTGACACAAAACATAGAACATACAGAACACTAATGGACAAGAACAGCAATGACATGTTGATGCATTATTTTAACAGCAGTATCTTACCAGCAATGAGCGTGCTTGTACATTCTCAGATAAAATGTAGCTCACTAGAAGCTTCCTAATTGGTGTGGCACTGCATTTTTGCCATATTACCTGTCACAAAGATGTTTCTACAGTATTTTGGCTCTAACTGCAGGCTGCTATACAATTTAATTTGATCGTCTGCGATAAACACTTTATCATTGTGTCTCTCTATTCTGTCCCAGGAGCTCTCTCTCTCTCTCTCTCTCTCTCTCTCTCTCTCTCTCTCTCTCTCTCTCTCTCTCTCTCTCTCTCTCTCTCTCTCTCTCTCTCTCTCTCTCTCTCTCTCTCTCTCTCTCTCTCTCTCTCTCTCTCTCTCTCTCTCTCTCTCTCTCTCTCTCTCTCTCTCTCTCTCTCTCTCTCTCTCTCTCTCCTTAGCGCGTCAGCTTTAGCCAAATCAATATGAATGAGTGTAGCGTATACTGGCGCTGGATGAATTGACAATCTTGGATGGGTAGAAAAATCGATTACGCGCATCACTCCCAAAGGGAGTTCATTAAAATGGGGTTTAACTGCAATGTTCTCTCCCCAGTCTTACGTCTAACCAGCCACAAAAGAGAATGGCTCAGGTTCGGAATTTCATAAAAGGGGAAAGCTCATCAATTCAAAATAGGCTACTGTAGCCGTAGCTATAACTCAGATCCTACTATCTTCATTAGCTGTTCTCTCTTTGGTGATCTGGAAAAAATTGCCTTTTGTTTCACTCTTGGAGGTGACCGGCTTCTCAACCGAAATGAGAGCTGCATCCCATTGAGGTTAAGTCGTACCTCAGCGTCAACTAAACAAATTAGCTGATCGTGGACTACGGGAGACAGCAGAGAGAGCATGTACCCCGTCCACATCGACGGGGCCGCAGTGGAGAGGGTCAAAAGCTTCAAGTTGCTCGGCGTGCACATCACTGACAACCTGAAATGGTCCTTTCACACAGACAGTGTGGTGAAAAAGCTGCAACAGCGCCTCTTCAACCTCAGGAGGCTACAGATGCACCATTGAGAGCATCCTTCCGGGCTCTATCACTGTACCATGTGGCTATTGAGCAAGTTGAGGAGACTAAACTGGTGGGTGTAACCCTAGATAGCAAGCTGTCATGGTCAAAACATATAGACTCAATGGTCAAAACATATAGACTCAATGGTTGCTAAAATGGGAAGAGGTCTGTCCATGATAGGGTGTTGCTCTGCCTTCATGACATCTCAGTTGATCAGACAGGCTGACCAGTACCCTGCCCTGAACCCTAGTTTTGTCGCAGCTGGGCCACTGCCCAGCTTTGTGGTCATGTGCAGCTAAGAAGGACATAGGTCAATTGCAGTTGGTCCAGAACAAAGCAGCACGTGTTGCACTTAGATGTATACAGAGGGAAAGTGTATACAGAGGCTGGGAAGCGCAAAGTATTAAATAGAGCAATGACATCGGCTAACGCTCTCGGTAGCCGATGTGAACAAAACCTTTAAACAGGTCAACATTCACAAAGCCGCTGGGCCAGACGGATTACCAGTACGTGTACACAAAGCATGCGTGGACCAACTGTCAAGTATCTTCACTGACATTTTCAACCTCTCCCTGACCGAGTCTGTAATACCTACATGTTTCCAGCAGACCACCATAGTCCCTGTGCCCAAGAAAGCGAAGGTAACCTGCCTAAATTATTACAGCCCTGTGGCACTCATGTCAGTAGCCATGAAGTGCTTTGAAAGGCTGGTCACAGCTCACATCAACAGCATCCTCCTGGACACCCTAGACCCACTCCAATTTGCATACCGCCCCAACAGATCCACAGATGACACAATCTCAATCGCACTCCACACTGCTCTTTCTCACCTGGACAAAAGGAACACCTATGTGAGAATGCTGTTCACTGACTACAGCTCAGCGTTCAACACCATAGTGCCCACGAAGCTCAATACTAAGCTAAGGACTCTGGGACTAAAAACCTCCCTCTGCAACTGGATCCTGGACTTCCTGACGGGCCGCCCCCAGGTGGTAAGAGTAGGCAACAACACGTCTGCCATGCTGATCCTTAACACTGGAGCGCCGCAGGGGTGTGTAGTTAGTCCCCTCCTGTATTCCCTGTTCACCCACGACTGCGTGGCCAAACACGACTCCAACACCATGATCAAGTTTGCTGACGACATAACAGTGGTAACCCTGATCACCAACAACGATGAGACGGCTTATAGGGAGGAGGTCAGAGAACTGGCTGTGTGGTGCCAGGACAACAACCTCTCCCTCAATATGAGCAAGACAAAGGACCTGATCGTGGTCTACAGGAAAAGGTGGGCTGAACAGGCCCCCATTTAACATTGACGGGGCTGTAGTGGAGCGGGTCGAGAGTATCAAGTTCCTTGGTGTCCACATCACCAACGAACTATCATGGTCCAAACATACCAAGACAGTTGCGAAGAGGGCACGACAAAACATTTTCCCCCTCAGGAGAATGAAAAGATTTGGCATGGGTCCCCAGATCCTCAAAAGGTTCTACAGCTGCACCATCGAGAGCATCCTGACCGGTTGCATCACTGCCTGGTATGGCAACTTCTTGGCATCTGACCACAAGGCGCTACAGAGGGTAGTGCGAATGGCCCAGGACAGCTTCTAGCCCCCCCTCCTCCCCTTGTACACTGCTGCTACTCACTGTTTGTTAGGTACCTATGCATAGTCACTTCGCCCCCACCTACATGTACAGATTACCTCAACTAGCCTGTACCCCTGCACACTGACTCGCTACCGGTGCCCCTGGTATATAGCCTCGTTATTGTTATTCTTATTGTGTTACTTTTTAGTATTACTTTTTATTTTAGCCTAGTTGGTAAATATTTTCTTCTTCTTGAACTGCACCGTTGGTTAAGGGCTTGTAAGAAAGCATTTCACGGTAAAGTCTACACTTGTTGTATTCGGCGCATGTGGCAAATAAAGTTTGATTTGATTTGACTACATATAACTCTGCCACACCAGGTAACTCAAGCTAGAAATAAAAACAGTTGAAAAAAACCAGGTAAAAGAACACCTGACTGCACAAACGGGACCGTGAAGAGACACAGCCATTTTATATATCTTGTGTTGTAATTTGCATTGTACTATGTATTCAGTGGCGATTTTAGCATGTAAATCTTGGTGGGACAAAAAAAAGTGGGATGCATGCCAGCAAAGCCACTACACAGAAAAACATAGCTGATATGGCAGACTTACTTAAACAAATGTGGATTCTACTGACCTTGAGCCTTCTTGGATGGGCACTTCTAAAATAACTCTATGGCAGAACCCAAGGGGCAAACATTTTTGAGCTCTAACCTTAGAATTGGGAATGACAGAAAACCAATCAGGCTCAACTCTGTATTTTCTGCTTCCCCACCACCACAGAAAGCACTGAGCTAGGCTGCCTTACTCAAGAAATCAAAAAAGAGGCCATGTTTGTATACGGCTTTATTAACTCAATGAATGTTTTTTTATACATTGTTTGCAAGCTGATATGTGACATGTATTAATGCCAAAATAACACGCAAAGCAGACAAGCCCCCCAATTAATAAAATAAAATAAAAAATATATTTATTTATTTTTAACCTAAAAGGTGGGGCCCACCTGCCCTGAATGACGGGTCGCCACTGTATGTATTAGACCTAGATATTGGGTGTATGTTTTGATATGTAGGCTATGTGTGACGTTTTAGATGTATGTTGTTACGTCTGTCGTCGGAATGAGACCAAAGCGCAGTGTGGAAAGTGTTCATCGTATTTTATTAGAATGAACACCCAAAACAACAAAGGGAAAAAAACTAACGTAAAGTTCTGCAGGGCTATACAGCTCAACGCCAGCACCTCTCTCCGGAATCTTGCGTCGAGCTCCACACTCAACTCCCTGACTGGCTCTGGTTCACCCCACTCCGTGTGCCCCCCCAAAAAATGTTTGGGGGACTGCCTCTCGGGCCTCCGTCGTTGGTTGCGACTCCCGGAGTCGTCGTTAATCCTCCTTCGCTGCCTCCGCTTGCTTCCATGGCAGGGTCTTGTCCCCTGCCATAATCTCCTCCCATGTCCATGATGTCCTCCACTCACTTTTCTCCCGAGCCCAGGAGCCCTGCTCCTCCTGGCCACGCTGCTTGGTCCTTTGGTGGTGGGATGTTCTGTTACGTCCGTTGTCAGAATGAGACCAAAGCGCAGCGTGGAAAGTGTTCATCGTATTTTATTAGAATGATCCCCAAAAACAACAAAGGGAAAAAAACTAACGTAAAGTTCTGCAGGGCTGTACAGCTACTGTGCAAAAACAACATCCCACAAACTAGGGTGGAAAAACAGGCTGCCTAAGTATGATTCCTAATCAGAAACAACGACAGAACTCTGCCTCTGATTGGGAACCATACCTGGCCAACAAAGAAATAGAAAACTAGAATGCCCACCCAAATCATACCCTGACCTAACCAAATAGAGAAATAAAAAGGCTCTCTAAGGTCAGGGCGTGACATATGTATTTCAGTCCTTGACTAATAATGTTCTGTATTATGTATTATGTCATGTTTCATGTGGATCACAGGAAGAGTAGCTGATGCTTTTGCAGCGGCTAATGGGGATCCTAATAAATACCAAATACCAATACCACCTGGTATGGCAAATACACCGTCCACAACCGCAGTGCTCTCCAGAGGGTGGTGAGGTCAGACCAAAGCATTATCGGGGGCACACTGCCTGCCCTCCAGGACACCCGGTGTCACAGGAAGGCCAAGAAGTTCATCAAGGACATCAGCCACACGAGCCATGGCCTGTTCACCCCGCTTCCATTTAGAAGGAGGACACAGTACAGGTGCATCAAATCTGGGACCAAGAGACTGATAAACAGCTTCTATCTCTATGCCATCAGCATGTTAAACAGTCATCACTAGCCGGCCTCCCCCCAGTACCCTTTCCTTAGACACTGTTACTAGCCGGCTACCACCTGGTACTCTCCCCAGCACCTTAGAGACTGCTTCACCCTATGTGCATAGAGACATTGAACACTTGTCAGTTTAATAATGTTTTTTACGCACTTTTTTTTGTGTGTAATGTGTTACTGCACTGTTGGAGCTACAAACCTCAGATAATATCTGCAAAATATGTGTATCCTACCAATACAATTTGATTTGACTTTATATGTATTCAGTATACTGTATTCTAGTCATGGCTCATCCTATATAACTACTGCTGTACAAACCTTTTATATTCATATGCTGTCCATACTGTCTATAACAAGGTTCTCCAACTATACTGTATACAGTGCCTTCAGAAAGTATTAAGACCCCTTAACTTTTCCCACATTTTGTTATGATAGACTTATTCTAAAATGGATTTAAAAAAAATCATCAGCAATCTATACACAATACCCCATAATAACAAAGCGAAAACTGGTTTTTAGAATTTTTTGCAAATGTATACATTTTTTTAAACATAAATACCTTATTTACATAAGTATTTCAACCCTTTTTTATGAGACTTGAATTTGAGCTCAGGTGCATCCTGCTTCCATTTTTCATCCTTGGTATGTTTCTACAACATGATTGGAGTCCTGTGGTAAATTCAATTGATTGGACATGATTTGGAAAGGAACACACCTGTCTATATAAGGTCCCACAGTTGACAGTGTATGTCAGAGCAAAAACCAAGCCATGAGGTCAAAGGAATTGTCCGTAGAGCTCCAAGACAGGATTGACTCGGGAGCCCCTGCCCCAACAGACACTGAGAAAAAAAACAAGTAACCAAGATATTGATGGTCACTCTGACAGAGCTCTAGAGTTCCTCTGTGGAGATGGGAGAACCTTCCAGAAGGACAACCATCTCTGTAGCACTCCACCAATCAGGCCTTTATGGTGGAGTGGCCAGTAAAAGACACATTACAGTCCACTTGGAGTTTTCCAAAGGGCACGTAAAGACTCTGAGACCATGAGAATTAAAATTCTCTGGTCTGATGAATCCAAGATTGAACTGTTTGGCCTGAATGCCAAACTTCACATCTGAAGGAAACCTGGCACCATCCCTACGGTGAAGCATGGTGGTGGCAGCATCATGCTGTGGGGATGTTTTTCAGTGGCAGGGACTGGGAGACTCGTCAGGATCAAGGGAAAGATGAATGGAGCAAAGTACAGAGAGATCCTTGATGAAAACCTGCTCCAGAGCGCTCAGCACCTCAGACTGGGGCAAAGATGCACCTTACAACAAGACAACGACCCTACGCACACAGCCAAGACAACGCTTCCGGACACGTCTCTGAATGTCCTTGAGTGGCCCAGCCAGAGCCTGGACTTGAACCCGATCGAACATCTCTGTAGATACCTGAAAATAGCTGTGCAGCAACGCTCCCCATCCAACCTGACAGAGCTTGACAGGATCTGCAGAGAAAAATGAGAGAAACAAATACAGGTGTGCCAAGTTTGTAGCATCATACCCCAGAAGACTTGATGCTGTAATTGCTGCCAAAGGTGCTTCAACAAAGTACTGAACAAAGGCTTTGAATACTTACAGTATGTAAATGTAATATTTCAGTTTTTCTTATTTTATAAATTAGCAAAAAATTCGAAACATCTTTTTGCTTTAACATTACTTGGTGTTGTGTGTAGATTGATGAGGGAAAAAACTATTTAATACATTTTAGAATAAGGCTATAATGTAACAAAATGTGGAAAAAGTCAAGGGGTCTGAATATTTTCTGAATGCACTGTATGTATTCAGAAAATGGTGTGTAAACAGCTTGAATACATTTTTTAGAGTAATGTGCAAATATTGTACAATCCAGGTGTGCAAAGCTCTTAGAAACACACCCAGAAAGACTCACAGCTGTCATCGCTATCAAAGGTGATTCTAACATGTGTTTACTCAGGGGTGTGAATACTTACAGTATGTAAATTAGATATTTCTGTATTTTATTTTCAATACATTTGCGCAAAAAAATGTAAGCATGTTTTCACTTTGTCATTATGTGTTTAGATGGTTGAGAGAAAAAATCGATTTAATCTATTTGTAATTCAGGTTGTAACACAATAACATGTCGAATAAGTCAAGGGGTATGAATACTTTCTGAAGGCATTGCACTATTTTTTATACCCCTGAGTCAATACATGGTAGAACCACCTTTGGCAGTGATTACAGCTGTGAGCCTTTCTGGGTAAATCTCTAAGAGTTTTGCACACCTGTCTTGTACAATATTTGCACATTATTCTTGATTTTTTTTAATGCTCTGTCAAATTGGTTGCTGATCATTACTAGACAGCCATTTTCAAGTCTTGCCATAGATTTCCAGAACTGTAACTAAGCCACTCACAAACATTGAGTATTGTCTGTTTACCAACTCCAGTGTATATTTAGCCTTGTGTTTTATGTTATTGTCTTACTGAAAGGTGGATTTTTCTCCCAGTGTCTGTTGGAAAGCAGACTGAACCAGATTTTCCTCTAAGATGTTGCCTGTGCTTAGCTCTATTCCATTTCTTTTCACGCTAAAGAACTCCCCAGTCTTTGCGAATGACAAGCATACCCATAACATGATGCAACTACCACCATGCTTGAAAATATGAAAAGTGGCACTCAGTGATGTGTTGTGTTGGATTTGCCCCAAACATAGAGTGCTTTGTATTCAGGACATAAAGTACATTTCTTTGTCACATTTTTTGCCTTAAAGCAAACAGAATGCATGTTTTGGAATAGTATTATGCTGTGCAGGCTTCCTTCTTTTTACTCTGTCATTTAGATTAGTATTAGTATTGTGAAGAAACTACGATGTTGTTGATCCATCCTCAGTTTTCTCCTATCTCTGTAACTGTTTTAATGTCATCGCTGACCTCATGGTGAAATCCCTAAGCGCATTCCTTTCTCTCCGATTGGGAAGGACTCCCGTATCTTTGGGGGATTCTAAGCTGACATGGAATTGTTTTAAGATGGCCATACCATGGATCATTGAGCTATTTGATTTTGAATTTTAGGACCCCTTTAGGTATCCCCCCAAAATATTAAACAATTATTTGATAAAATGTTAAATTTAGCCTTTACTACTATAGCCCATAGAAACGCATTGAATAACACATTCATAAATGGCAAAAAATACAGTCCAAAAATAAATCATGTGTCAGTCCTATATCTAGGACATCAGCAAAAAAAGCAAAAAAGGAAACGTCCTCTCACTGTCAACTGCGTTTATTTTCAGCAAACTTACAAATATTTACACATGTTATGAACACAACAAGATTCAACAACTGAGACTTAAACAAGTTCCACAGACATGTGACTAACAGAAATCATAAGTAACAGTCAGTATCTGGTGTGGCCACCATTAAGTAATGCAGTGCATCTCCTCCTCATGGACTGCACCAGATTTGCCAGTTCTTGCTGTGAGATGTTACCCCACTCTTCCTTAAGGCACCTGCAAGTTCCCGGACATTTCTGGGGGGAATGGCCCAAGCCCTCACCCTCCGATCCAACAGGTCACAGACGTGCTCAATGGGATTGAGATCCGGGATCTTCGCTGGCCATGGCAGAACACTGACATTCCTGTCTTGCAGGAAATCACGCACAGAACGATGAAGATCTGTGAAGTAATTTGGATTTTTAAAAATTATCTTTGAAAGAAAGGGTCCTGAAAAAGGGACGTTTATTTTTTTGCTGAGTTTATAAGAAAGCTTTTTTTTTTTTACACATATTTAACCCCTTTTTTGCGTAGACACAAAACTACCTCTATACTTACATTACATTTTTAAAGTCGGTACCAGTTACCTACAGACAAGTCCCGTGACACTCGCGAGTGTCTCCCCTTTCCATAGAGTGGTCGTAATCGATTGTAGGCCAAACCGTTCGGTGGCTATAGACGTTTTCATGATAAGACCAGTTTTCAGGATATCTCATGGTCTGACAAACTCCGCTGTAGCTCGGCCACCCTCCACCGCAGATGCGGAAGGCCACGACAGGCAGATCTGATGGATTATTAAACAGATATCTCTATCTTAAACTGATAGATTTTGATGTGGATTTTTTTATTATGTTACTTAGATTGATGCACCGGTGCGTCAATTGACTCTAGAAGTCATTAATAACTTCACCACTGCTCAAAGGGATATTCAATGTCTACTTTAAAATCATTTTTCATCATTTTTCAAAACCGCTATTATGGTCATACCCTGTCATTTGTAGGCCTGTGACACAAAATCTCAATTTCATAAATTTTTAATTCAGACTTTAACACAACAAAATGTGGAAGAAGTCAAGGGGTGTGAATTATTTCTGAAGGCATAGTAAACATATCTTTCTCTCTCTATATATATATATATATTTACAGTACACAAGGGTTTTCCTTTATTTTTACATTCTACATCGAAGCTGGTTGAGAGTGTGCAAAGCTGTTATCAAGGCAAAGGGTGGCTACTTTGAAGAATCTCAAATATAAAATATATTTTGATTTGTTTAACACTTTTTGGGTTACTACATGATTCCGTAAGTGTTATTTCATAGTGTTGATGTCTTCACTATTATTTTGCAATGTATAAAATAGTAAAAATAAAGAAATACCCTTGAATGAGTAGGTGTGTCCAAACCTTTGACTTGTACTGTATATATATATACTGTATATATACAGCTCTGGAAACAATTCAGAGACCACTGCAAAATTATCAGTTTCTCTGGTTTTACTATTTATAGGTATGTGTTTGGGTAAAATCTTTTCGGGGATTTTATTCTATAAACTACTGATAACATTTATCCCAAATTCCAAATAAAAATATTGTCATTTAGAGCATTTATTTGCAGAAAATGACAACTGGTAAAAATAACAACAACGATGCAGAGTTGTCAGACCTCAAATAATGCAAAGTTCATATTCATTTTTAAACAACACAATACTAATGTTTTAACTTAGGAAGAGTTCAGAAATCAGTATTTGGTGGAATAACCCTGATTTTCAAACACAGCTTTCATGTGTCTTGGCATGCTCTCCACCAGTCTTTCACAATGATGTTGGGTGACTTTATGCCACTCCTGGCGAAAAAATTCAAGCAGCTCAGCTTTGTTTGATGGCTTGTGACCATCCATCTTTCTCTTGATCACATTCCAGAGGTTTTCAGTGGGGTTCAGGTCTGGAGATTTGGCTGGCCATGACAGGGTCTTGATCAGGTGGTCCTCCATCAACACCTTGATTGACCTGGCTGTGTGGCATGGAGCATTGTCCTGCTGGAAAAACCAATCCTCAGAGTTGGGGAACATTGTCAGAGCAGGAGGAAGCAAGTTTTCTTCCAGGACATCCTTGTACGTGGCTTGATTCATGCGTCCTTCACAAAGACAAATCTGCCCGATTCCAGCCTTGCTGAAGCACCCCCAGATCATCACCGATCCTCCACCAACTTTCACAGTGGGTGCGAGACCTGGAGAGGCCTACAAGCCACAGTGTCTCGCACCCAGTGTGAAATTTGGTGGAGGATCTGTGATATATGTATATATATAAACTCTCACATTGTTTGTTCTGATATTTCTTCATTTCTTTCTTTTTACTTTTTGGATTATGTGCATATTGTTTTGGTTGGTATTATTACTGCACTGTTGGAGCTAGAAACACAAGCATTTCGCTGCACCTGCGGTAACATCAGCAAATCTGTGTACACGACCAATAAACTTTGATTTTGATTTATCAGGCCAGACACTTATGTGTGGCTCAGTGGGTAGTGTACCCTGCTTGCAAATGCCAAGGATTGAGGGTTTGATTCCCCATGGGTTCACCCATATGTAAAATGTGGGTGATGTATGCACTTGTAAGTTGTGTTGGATAAAAGCATATGCTAGATGGCATTTTATATTATAGAACACAGCAGCCAATGCAGTGTTCCATAGAGCGTGTGTTATGTTTAGCCCAGGCTCATTTGTATCCAGCTCCAGATAAGTGCATTTGTCCCGGGTTTCGTGGCCCTGCATGGCCACTGCTCATCCGATGTGTACAGGTCTGTAGGTCTAACACCTGTGCAGCTAGGCGGAACATTGCATGGCATCGGAAGGGAAGGTGAAGAAGTCAGGTCTAACAACACCTGGCTCCTTTGACACGTGTGTCTGGGTCTGCCCCGGTCCTGTCAATCTCACAGCATCAGGTCTCGGAAGGTTGCACAGAGAAAAGAGGAGGGAAAGGGGGGGGGGGGGGCAATGTTGAGTGTGTGTCCATGTGTACCTGGAAGAGCAAGAATGAACACAGTACAAGACATAAGATCTACTCTAGTAGGTAAAATGCGACATGGGACGTCATAATTGTCTGGTTGTAAATTGGTTCCCTAATTGTAGAGGCATCAGCTTATCACAAGGAAAATATGTATATTTTGTTCACGATGACACCAAGACGTCAAGCAAAGATGGCACATCGTTGTCTGGTAAGATATCCAGGTAACAACCATCAGAACAAAACAGCAGACAACACCGGCCAGACATCTCTGCATGTCTGGCAGACATATCAGTGTGGATGACGGATCACCACCTCAAGCTGAACCTCGGCAAGACAGAGCTGCTCTTCCTCCCGGGGAAGGACTGCCCGTTCCATGATCTCGCCATCACGGTTGACAACTCCATTGTGTCCTCCTCCCAGAGTGCTAAGAACCTTGGCGTGATCCTGGACAACACCCTGTCGTTCTCAACTAACATCAAGGCGGTGACCCGTTCCTGTAGGTTCATGCTCTACAACATTCGCAGAGTACGACCCTGCCTCACACAGGAAGCGGCGCAGGTCCTAATCCAGGCACTTGTCATCTCCCGTCTGGATTACTGCAACTCGCTGTTGGCTGGGCTCCCTGCCTGCGCCATTAAACCCCTACAACTCATCCAGAACGCCGCAGCCCGTCTGGTGTTCAACCTTCCCAAGTTCTCTCACGTCACCCCGCTCCTCCGCTCTCTCCACTGGCTTCCAGTTGAAGCTCGCATCCGCTACAAGACCATGGTGCTTGCCTACGGAGCTGTGAGGGGAACGGCACCTCCGTACCTTCAGGCTCTGATCAGGCCCTACACCCAAACAAGGGCACTGCGTTCATCCACCTCTGGCCTGCTCGCCTCCCTACCTCTGAGGAAGTACAGTTCCCGCTCAGCCCAGTCAAAACTGTTCGCTGCTCTGGCCCCCCAATGGTGGAACAAACTCCCTCACGACGCCAGGTCAGCGGAGTCAATCACCACCTTCCGGAGACACCTGAAACCCCACCTCTTTAAGGAATACCTAGGATAGGATAAAGCACTGTGAAGGCACAGTCCAATTTGGCACCGTTTGAAATCCCACCCAACAGAACGTCAATGTACTCTGATTGTTTCACCATGTAATCATTGTTCACACTAAATTTACCGTCTGGGCGTACTGTCTAAGTTAATTACGCACAAAAAGTCTTTGAAATCCTCCTCCACAGTATTGTCAATACCAATATTGACAACAACAACCATCATCAATACGGTCACACCCTGATCTGTTTCACCTGTCTTGGTGATTGTCTCCACCCCCTCCAGGTGTCACCCATCTTCCCCATTATCTCCTGTGTATTTATACCTGTGTTCTCTGTTCGTCTGTTGCCAGTTCGTCTTGTTTGTCAAGGCAACCTGCGTTTTGTCTCAGCTCCTGCTTTTCCCTAGTCTTTCTTTTCTCACTCTCCTGGTTTTGTCCTTTGCCTGTCCTGACCCTGAGCCTGCCTGCCGTCCTGTACCTTTGCCCCACTACTCTGGATTACCGACCCCTGCCTGCATTGACCTGTCGTTTGCCTGCCCCTGTTGCTGTAATAAACATTGTTACTTCAACACAGTCTGCATTTGGATCTTACCTGAAATGTGATAAATACCTAATCACCACCAAGTTCCTACCTTTTATTCCCTTGTTATCTTCACCAATAAGTAATAATAATATTACTCATAATATTGGCATTAATCATAAACACAGTCATATTAATAGCTATATTAAGAGTAATAATAGTTGTAATTTTAATAATAATAACATCAACGACAATACAATCATCATCCTCATCACTGTCACCATCAATAAGTCAATCGAAAAACTACTAGCCACATGCACAAACAGCAAAAACAAGAATGTGCAGATAGTCATATACAGCAGCTCATTATTTTCTCACTTTGTAAGATGGCAGTCTTCAATCACAACATAAGGTATATCAGACCATTTTGTTCAGTTCATTAGATCCCCTTGCCAATGAAAATGGAAGAAAAGTTCAGAAACAACATTATAGGCTCACTTAGGCCTAGATTCCATCAGATCAAGCCTTAACCAGTCATAGCAGACAGCGGCATAGCAGATGTGTTGCTGGTGTTGGAACTGCTTTAGCCATCATTCTCACAAAGCCACAAGTTCAAAACAAGAAAGTGGTCTGCATGGGATTTCTCTTAATGTGACTCCGTTCAGCCACTGGCATTGTCCGCTTTAGGTATAATGCCAGGAGCCGCTTGTGGATCTGATAGCTCTAACGCAGTTCCACCTGCTCCACCGTCAAACAACCTCTATGTGGATGTCGGCTGAAGCGGATCTGATTGAATAGAGCCCTTATTCACATTCAGACAATCACAATAGAGGAAAAGGCACATCAGCCCAGTTCGATTCAATTCATTAGATCTGAATGTCAGTAAAATGAGAGAAAGAAATTGAAAACAACAAGAACAGTTTTTATTGTCCATTACTCGCACGTTGCCTATTAGGCAGAGAACATATTTCCACATGTCATCCTTGTTATATTCTAGCATTAAAAATACTAATTTGAAGAACTGGCAATAACTGATGACGGGTATCTGCTTTACACAACAACACCGTTGAAAGAACACAATCCTAATTTGGAATCGCCATTGACAACTAGAGCAAAATAATAATACATCTCAATATGCAGATCTGGTAATTAGAGTGATTATTATATATGTATATTTTAACTGTAGATACACCTATACCGATACACCGATACACCTTCTTCCATGACATCCCTTTTTGCACCAGTGTCAGGCTGTTTTACACATTTGGAAAAGGGGTCGGAGAGAGAAAGGTAGCGTAGACGAAAACGAATCAGATCAAAATGTCCCGCCCCACGGAAAGTAGTGGTTTAAAATGTACTTCCTTGAACCACTTACTATTGGATTTACTCATTTCATTTAGGCTAACATAAGTTTGACCCAATGTTAATTCCCCACAACACTCCCCTCCATCAGAAGACCAAGGGGAACAAAGTTAACATTGCACTTCATGTCTTCATCTCAACACCCTGCCTCGCTGGAGGGTTTTTCTGGTTCACCTTTTAAGGAGCTGTAATGGTTAGTGCAGTGCAGAATGGCTACACTTCTACTAATGTGACCAGCATTAAGGTTATGTCTGTCTCTATACCCTTTCCATTGCCTAATGGTTGAACTAGAGTTTGCTGTTCAGGAGTTATTCACAACTTGGATGCTATGATTCATGTACCTACAGCAAATACCACAGGTATCAGAGAGTCAAACGTGAAGAATTCCATCTCATGGAACCAGTTTTTACCACAGATGAAAGTTCAGAACTGCGAATATGGAGCCTTCAATACACCTGTTTGAGTGAGTTCTTCACCAGTTTTGCACAGTAAACCCTTTGAATCTTGAACCTCACATGGGGGATATCCAGGCTTTCTGCAGCCAATAATAGATAAGGCCTTGCAGACTTGCACAAAGCCCAATCCCCTAGGCTCCCTGCTAAGTGTCACGTTCTGTGGACCTACATATTTATCGAAATGTTACACTGCCTGTGATCTTGATTGCCGAAGAGTCCTCTCAACAGATCAAAGGCTCAGAGCATTTATTTTGATATTCCTTGCCATAAATTCAGTGCCAGGTCTAGCCCCAAACTCCCCAGGAGCCTAATTGTTATTAAACCACATTCAATTGATAACATGGTAGAGAAGCATGTGCCTATTTCAGAATCCGTGTGTTGGTCCTACAAGACTCTC